>NC_025995.2:76564769-76864769 GCF_000442705.2 Elaeis guineensis | reverse complement strand
CATTATCTAAATAATTATCATTATAGTATCGTGACAAAAAATTACCTCAATCTGATAGTCCTAGCTATGTCGATTAATAAAATTTGATTTTGACGGTCATGAATGATCATATAATGATCTGATAGATAAAGATCACCGATGGATTCAAAAATTTATAATGATAATCTGGATGATATTTATAGCAAAGTATCAAAATTTTACTTCAATCGGATATCATTATCATGATCAATTTAGCACGCGATGATTTCGATCATTAAATAAAAAATGAGTGATCAAAAAGCTAAACTACGTCCAATTTAGATAATTTTTGAGATAAATGATCTTTATTATCATTTTAATCATTTTGAATTATGATGATCATATAATCTAAACCGTATATATATGAACCATCGAAGAATGGATACTAAAATTGCAAGAGAAGAAGGAGCTAGTTTGTATTTATTTCGATCGAGAAATGGATACTGAAGTTGCAAGAGAAGAATGAGCTCATATTTAAAGAGTAAGATTTATTTGATTCTTAACTAATAATTAAAGTGGCACCTTTTAGATTCTGATTGATTTTTTATGCAACTTCAGTATCCATTCCTCGATCGAAATAAATACTGCCTCCTTCTTCTCTCACAACTTCAGATTCGTTCTTCGATGGTTCATATATATACGATCTAAATTTTATGATCATCATAATTCAAATGATTAAAGTAATAGCAAAGATTATTTATCTAAAAAATTATCTTAATCAGACATAATTTGGCCTTTTGATCACTCATTTTTTTTATTTAACAGTTGAAATCATCGTATGCTAAATTGACCATCATAATGATGTCCGATTGAAATAAAATTTTGATAGTATGGTACAAATATCATCAAAATTATCATTGTAAGTTTTTGAATTCATCAGTGATCTCTATCTATTAGATCATTATGCAATCGTTCGTGATCGTCGAAATTAAATTTTATTGATCGATATAAATAGGACTATTGAATCGAGATAATTTTTTATCACGATAATCTAAAGATAATTATTTAGATAATAAATGATGAAAATAAATTTTAAATTTTAAATTTATATTATATTCAAAGAAAAATATTAAAAAAAATTATATTTAGGCTCTATAGCAGCGGTTGCATTGTAACCACTGCTATAGGTCTATTGCAGTGGTTTTTAAAACTGCTATAATAGACTATAGCAGTGGTTGATAACCACTGCTATGGACCTATGGCAACGATTTTCGAAAATCACTACCATAGGTCAAGGAATTCTTTCAGACTCTCTTTTTCATTTCGCACACATCCTCTCTCAAAATCCTCTCTCCTCTCTACCCGAAACCCTACCCGCCCCCATCATCGGCCGACCTGTTGTCACCCCTCCCTTTAGTGCCGTCACCGGCCCTGGCCCCTTTGGCCTTGCCCCACCTCCCTCGGCCCCCTTTGGCCCCACCTCCCTTCACCCTGCCTCCCTCAGCTCCCTTGGGCCTCGCCTCTCTCGGCCCCGCCTCCTTCGGCCCCCTTTGGCCCTGCCCCTTTGGTTCCGCCTCCCTCAGCCCCCCCTCTCTCGACCCTAGGCCCCTCGGCCCCACCTCCCTTGGCACCACCTCTCTCGACCCCATCTTCCTCGGCCCCACCTCTCTCGACCCTGGCCCCCTTGGCGCCACCTCCCTCGGCTCTACCTCTCTCAACCTCAGCCCCCTCGGCCCCACCTCCCTCTGCCTCGCCTCCCTTGGCCCTGGTCCCCTTTGGCCCCGGCCTCGACGACCCTCACAGCTCTGCACAAACCCCTCCCTACAGCACAGGTATGAAATTTTTTTAATTTTATTTTATAATAATATTTATAATCATTTATAATATTTATATAATTTTATAATTAATAATATTTAAAGAGAACCTCTTCTGGGTGGATTTTGGGTCGTGCCGGTGGATTTTGGGCCATCAGATTCTGGGTCAGATCTGGATCGAGATCTTGGTCAGGATCTGATCTGAATATGGATCATGATCTGGATCGTGATTTAATGCATGCATTGATATAACCTTAGACTCCTATTCAAGAGTCGATCATAGGATCTCCAAAATGACTCTATGAACGGCTCTTGAATGCCTCATTTGGGTAGTTCAAAAATGCATCAATTTTTTATTATGTGATGGTATTCTTTATTCTATTATGAAAAATTCTATCGCAGTTATCTCATTTATTCTCGGGTATATATTAGATGGGGTTAAAATATGATTCATCTATATCGTGTACTTGGAGAACTATAGGAAGATGCTGTCAAATTTTTTCCAGATATGAAATAAAGAACAAAGTTATGGCAACAATAAAAGTGATGTATTTTTAAAAGGGATAGGACCACACCTATTAAGAAAGAGTTGATGGAGTTAGAATTCACTAAGCATTATTTTGTTTGCCTATGTAATGATGTTATGAACTCTGAGCATTGGTATGCGGACATAAATTATGAGCAATTACTACCACATTATCTTACTTTATTGTGTTGTATCTCATTTCCATATATGATTTAATTACAGTATCATCATTTTTATAATGCATAAGGGGTGGATGAAGTTGAGTAGGCTCTCGTCAGAATATGAGGCTGGACTTCAAAGTTTCTTGATTTTGCTATAGAAAAATTCGGAGATCATGAACTTATCCAATATCCTTGTAAGAAGTATATGGGTGGGCCTTGAATATCTCGTCAAGATATAAATGATCACCTCACTATTTATGACTTTAAACTTGGCTATGAAATTTGTTGGGATCAATATGGTGAGGGTAGGCCGCAAGGAGGTGATCAACATGATAGGAGAGCGGAATAAATGGTTCATGATATCTTTTCATTTATTGGCCACAATGATGGTGCATTTACATCCATGCCTATCTTGTGGCTGGTGAAATGACAAACAGTGAGAATGTGAGAAGGTCCCAAGTTGATGGAGAATACTAATATTCTGTTGTATCCCAAGAGTGAAAAAATGATGAAGCTTGAGTTCTTAATCCAGTTGTATCATGCGAAGTGCTCCAATGGGTTCAGTAATAATGGAGTAAACTACATACTAGAGCTTTTGAGGGATATTCTTCCGGACAATGCACAAATCTCAAAGAATAATTATGAGGTATCGAAGATTATTAAATAGTTGGGCTTTACTTACAACAAGATACATGCATGTCCTAATAATTGCATGCTCTATTGGGAGGAAGATGCCAATTGAAATGAGTGCACGAGATGCGGTGTATCAAGATGAAAATAGAATAAAGACAGCATATCGATTCATGTTCCTCAAAAGTTGATATGGCACTTTTCTTTGATACTGAGACTACAAAGTTGTTTATGTCGGCAATGACATCGAAGGACATGAGATGGCATGAAGAGGAGCAAATAAAAGATGATGCATTGAGGCATCCAGCCGATGGAGAGGTATGGCAAAAGTTTAATGAAATATATCTCGATTTTGCACAAGAGATACATAATGTGAGGTTGGACTTGTCATGTGATGGTTTTGATCTATTCAAGCGCATTCATACCAACCATATTGTATGACCAGTATTTGCTCATGTTTACAATCTCCCCCTATAGATGTGTATGAAAATATCCTTCGCTTTCATGACAGTGCTCATCCCTAGACCGATGAAGGTAGAAAATGACATTGATGTCTATTTGCAGCTTCTTATTGCTGAGCTGAAACAGTTGTGGGTTCAAGGTGTTCCAACTTTTTATGCTTTAATAAATGAGTCATTTTCTATGCGCGCGATGCTTATGTGATAATAAATATCTTTCCAACTTATGCCCTAATGTCGGATTGGAGCATGAAAGGTGAGCTAGCATATTCGATTTGTGAAAAACACATCTGGTCTAGAAGGTTGACACATCAGAGAAGCTTTAGCTTTATAGGACATCAACGCTTCCTCCGTCAAAACCATCTATATAGAAGGGATGCACGCTCCTTCGATGGCACTGTGAAAGAAAGTGAGGCACCTAGCCAGATGACTGGGAGTGAGGTGTTAAGAAAGTTAGATGGTCTCAGTGTTGAATTTGAGAAAGATGATCCGATTGGTGGTAAGAAGAGGAAGCATCGATCAAAGGTAGATAACACACACTCTAATTGGAGGAAAAAAAGTATATTTTTTGACTTGCTATATTAGGAAACAAACTTATTGCTTCAATGCTTAGATGTCATGCATATTGAAAAGAACATGTATGAGCTCCTATTGACAATGATCTTGAACATTAAGGATAAGACCCAAGATGACTTGAATTTTCAGTTTGACTTGCAAGAATGGAGTATTAGGAGATCACTCCACCTGATAAGAGAACAGTGGAGGCTCCTTCATGCATGTTATGTTATGAATGCCTCCAAACAGTCCATATTTCTTCATGTGTTGGAGAACATAAAGGTTCCAGATGGATACTTAAGTAATATATCAAAGCATGTAAACAGTAAGGATGTGAGACTTGATGGATTAAAAACTCATGATTACCATATGTTGATACAGGAGTTGATCCCAATAGCTGTTCGCTGTGTATTGTCAAATATATGAGAATGGCTGCTATTCATCTTTGCAACTTTTATAGAGATATTTGTGCGAAGAGGTTGCTTAAAAAAGATATGAAGAAAATGAAGGCAAGGGTGGTGATTATATTATGTGATCTGAAGAAGATATTCTACCATCATTTTTTACAATTATGATACATCTCACCGTGCATCTTGTAGAAAAAGTTATACTTGGAGGCCCAGTGTTCTGTCGATAGATGTACCCCACTGAGAGAAATATTCAAATGCTGAAATCTTATGTAAGGAATATGAATCATTTGGAGGGATCAATAGTAGAAGGTTATTTGGGTCAAGAGTGTATAGATTTTTGTACTATATTCTTAAACAAGCTTGAGACATATCGTAACCAGTCAATAAAGAATCAGAATGATCAATATGAGTCAATTGAGCCTGCATTTGAGTCTATTCCACAGTCAGGTGGACTTCTCACTTCATACCACCTCACTGATTTGAGTCTTGAGGAAAGGGATAAGGCGCACCGCTATATATTGTTCAATTGTGATGTCATTAAGCTATACATAAGGTGAGTCACTTAGCCTTATTTATTTCTCATTACTTAGAAAAAAATATTTCATTGCACTAGTAACTCTAAATTTATTCCTTATATAGCAAACACAAGGAGATCATAAGAGTAAAATATGGTGCTTTAAGCATGCGAAAAAAGGCAAAGAGTTTTCTAAGTGGTTCAAAGATTATATAAGCGAGTACATATTCCTGTCTTGTACACCCTATTTAAACATGTTTATTAATTAGGTGTCATCTTTCTTAGGTACAGAGATTATCGCTCGATGATGTGAGCCATGAAGTCGTGCTCTGTCAATGAGACCTAATCGTACCGTATGTGAGTACAAACAGCTCGTCATCAATAGCGACAGGTTCAATATTTACAATCGAGCTCAAAATATAGCAATACAAAATAGTGGTGTGATGTTGAGCGTCACCACTGGGTGCTATGCTAGCTCAAGGAATTCATAGCCTCGTACGGAGGATCTGAACTATTATGTGATTGTGGAGAAGATAGTCATCTTGGACTATTATTCTAAAGGAAGGACTGCATTAATGAAATGTGATTGGTTTGACACCTTATCTCAGTCAGGGATAAAGATTGATGAGTGTGGTTTTACTCTCATCAACATGCAACGCCATCTCCGCACTGAAGAACTGTATATACTTATCTCCCAAGCTAGTCAAGTCTTCTATGTTAGTGATCTCTTAGAGCCTCAATAGGGTGTTATTGTGAGGATGGTACCTAGACATATCTATGATGATACCGAGGTTAATGACGATGTTGGACAATGCATACAAAGTATTCCTCTAAGACAATTTATCTGATGTTGTCGAGATCCCAAATATATTTGTCAAAAGCGATGGTGATGTCCATATTATAGATGCCAATAGGTGATGTGTCTAACATCCTGATATAAATGATGGTATTTATTTATTTATGCTCTACTAATATTATTATTCAATAATATGTTATATTTGTTAATGTTCATTAACATTGCAGGTCACGATGACATCGAAAAGCCATCTAGCGTTCATCCCCACCCCTCGGTAGGCTACACGGAGCTCCGTATCTGCATCCACATCGGCTTCGGAGGCACATACTCCTCCCATTACATCAGCCTCGACTTCGATTTCGCAAGCACATCTTCCTCCCATTGACACATCTGAGCCTCCATTGATAGCCACGTCTCTGATACATACTCCACCCACTGATCTAGCTCCACTGACATCCACATCGCACGATCCCAATGAGAGTAGATTTTCATTGTGTCAATTATTTATTTATTTATTTATTGTATAGTTATTACACACTCTTATATATTCATAATATATTTTCATTGCAGGTGTATCATCCAGTAGGACATTTTGCGGTCGCACACACATGCCGCATGTGTGGAACCACTAGCATTAAGTCATGGTAGAGTATGATCAGGAGGGGAGGCCAGTAGGGGAGACCACACGGGACATGTATTTCTTTTTCAAAGGGCTTGTGAGGCAGTCTGACATCATTCCCATACTACCCACAGACTGGTGATTGATGGACCCTCGGTCAAGGACTGGGTGTGGGAGAAGATTTAGATAAGTATATCTTAATTATATATATACATGTGATATGTTTCCACTATATTTGATTAGAATAATTTTATAACTGACTTTTTTGATAATTTTATGCAAAGGAGGTATGACTTGCCAGATCATGAGAGGGCTTGAGATGCCCGACTATAGAAGATTGGAGAGTTGTACCAAAACTATAAGGTTAAGCTCTATAAAGGATGGCTAGAGCACCGTAGGGACACTGAGGAGGAGCTTGTTCCTTGGATCCAGGACTGTCTCCTGTATCAGTGGGAGGGGATGGTCAGGCATTGGAGGAGCCAAGACTTTCAAATTTAATTTGTGACTTGTAAATTTTTTATGACACTGATAATTGTATTTGATTTTAACTTATGTGATTTAAATATCTTTTAGGCTACATCTCATCAAAATCGGGAGAATCAGGCTGCTCAAGAGTACATGCACACTCTCACCGTGAGTCCATGGCCAGATGTGCATAGAGAGATAATAAATTCTGATCCTTTAGTTTATAAATTATTGAGATATTATTTTTTATATATTTCTAATAAACTAATTGATTGTTATAGCTGATGAGAGAGGGGGTGATGCCCACCCATAGCACCACCTTCCGATCGAGTCGTACGGACAAGAAGGGCATGCCGATGAATGCCGCGATCGAAAAGATTTTTGTAAGTAATATATAACTGGAGTATGATTAGTATTATAGCATTTTTTATGATATTTTATTTAAATTTATAATTACAGGAGCAGTTAGACATGCTTCAGAGCGAGAGCCCAGACATCTCTGGCCCCCATGACCATCTATCTCAGGTCTTGGGATCAAAGTACTCTGAAAAGATTTGTTGCAGGCCCAGACATATGCCAACGAGCTACTGGTCTGCTTTGAGCATCTCCTCATAAGCTTCTGGAGTCATCAGTCGGTAGCAGCTTGATGAGGCATAAGTAGCTCAGGCCCAGGGGTGCGTATTTCAGGCTCAGAAGTGCATATCTCAAGTTGAGGAGTGCACATCTCAGCTATAGAGCATCATGTCTGCTATGGTGAGTCAGCTCTCTACTCATCTTGAAGCTGATTTTTTGAGCATTTAGGATATGTTGGCTAGTGTTTTAGCTCCAACCCCTCCAGCTCCAGCTCCAGCCTCTCCCGATGATGACAAGATGCTTGGAGAGGAGGATTTTGATTTAGGAGAGACTTTATGTATTTAATTTTATTTAAAAAATACTATAATACAATTTGATCGATAATATAATTTGAGTATTTGAGATATATTTTCGTATTACTATTGAGTTTTATGTGAAATTTTTGGTTCTTATAAGTTTTAGTTGGAATAATTATATATTGAACTTTGTCTATCAGATAAAAAATAATAAATTTAAGCAATTCGAAATTACTACTATAAAAAAAGGCTACGGCAATCACTACCACTATTGTACCCATTCCATCCACTGCCGTGAGTACATCCCAACCACTACCATAGAGCTATGGCAATGGTTGCACAACTGCTGCCGTAGTCTATAGCAGTGGTTTCTTAACCACTGCAATAAAGTTTAAAGCAACAATTGCTATACCGCTGCTATAACTTCTACAGCTGTGATTATTCAACCGTTGCTATAGATTGGATATAGCAGTGCTTATTCAACTGCTGCTATATCTAATCTATAGCAGCGGTACATAGCAGTGGTTATTCAATTGCTGCTATATCCAATCTATAGCAGCGGTTGAATAGGTGGATAACCACTGCTTTAGATACAGCAGCAGTTACCTAACTGCTGCTATAGATCTATAGCAGTAATTTATAAACCGCTGCTATATCTAAAGATGTAGCAGCGGTTGAGCAATCACTATGATACCCGATATATGGCAGTGGTTATATAAACCACTGCAACAACCGCTACCATAGGCCTACAGTGACGGCGATAGTGGCAATGATTACGGAACCACCATCGTAGACTATGGCAATGATTCTTTTGGCTATGATAGCAATCGTCAACCACTGTCGTAGTCTTTTTCTATAGTAGTGAACTATTGTTGGAGATGGACTTCGCACAGAAGACTGTCCGACTATATTGTGATAGTCAGAGTGCATTGATGCTGGCTCAGAATTCTATCTACCATGCTAGGATGAAGCATATAGACATTAGATACCACAGAATCAGAGAACTTGTGGAAGAGGGTGAAGTAGAGCTGGTGAAAGTGCATACTTCGAGAAATCCAGCTGATGCACTTACAAAGATTCTTCTCCAGGATGGCTTCTATAAATATGTGGAACTGATGGGACTGTTAGACAGGAAGAAACTTGCTGAGGCTATGAAGCACCAAGGTGAAGATTGTAGAATCTGGTGTGGCACTCCAAAGCCTCAGAGGAACAAGAAGGCCAGCAAAAAGGAAGAAGCCAAAGAGATGACAGCAGTAAAAGCTTAGTTGACTCACCCTTAGACTGGATCGACTAAGTTAAAGATGGGTCGACCCAATCTCAGGATGGATCGACTAAGTCTGAAAAAATCATCAGATAGAAGTATGACGTATCAGAGTTCTGACATGGCACAGTAACTTAGTCGATTCAATTTTTGGATGGGCTGACTCAATTCAAGTGGATCGACTCAGTCGTGGTCTGGATCAGCTAACTCTGAGAATAGACAGAAAGGTACATTTTCGAGAGTCTGCAGATAGCAGCAGACTTAGTCGACTAAGTGGTATACTGAGCCAACTCAGTTTCAGCTGAGCCGATCCAGTTCGCGGGCTGAGCTGCATAGGATTTCTATTTTGGTTTAAAATTGGGTTTGATCCTAGGGACTTTAGACCTTGGTCTAATAGGTCTAAAGGGAGCTAATCATGTAATTGGGCTAAAATTTAGTACAATGGGGTGTGTGCATGTGAGTCATGGGTGTACATAGGCTCGAAGATTGCATCGCATCAGATTAGCCATTTGAAAGTTTTCTTGAGCATTGGGCTTGATCCTTTTGTATAATATTTATACAATGTAAATTAGGTCAAGGAGATATGGTGAATAAAATTTTGGCTCTTTCTCCCAATCTTTTGTCTCTCTTCTTTTCTTCTTCCCCTCTTGTACGCCCTAAGGCATCATTAATCTCTATCTCTCTTATTCCTGATTAATCTCGGACATACCATAGTGGTTCAATTTTTTGTAACTGACTTTGCATTCCTTTTTCTTTCCGATCCTTTTCTACTTGGCTCTATATTACTTTGAAAAGTCTAATAGCATGTGATTGGATAGAATTCTACATTAGAAGATAGTCAAATAGTTTGCTCACATGATCAATTTTCATAAGAAGCAGCAACGGTTCCTTCAGTTCTTCTTCTTCTTCTTCTAGGAACCGCACTTTTAGCAGGAGCAGCCCTTGTCTCTTCAACTCTTGACTTTGGATTCCTTTCTCTTCTCAGCCCATTTCTACTTTACTTTATATTACTTTGAAATGTCCAATAGCATGTCATCGAATAGAATTCTGCATCAAAAAATAGTCAAATAATTTGTCTGTGTGATCAATTTTCAAAAGCAGCAGCAATGGGTCCTTTAGTCTTTCTTCTTCTAGAAACTGTACAATTAGCAGGAGCAGCCCTTGCCCCTTCTACTTTCGACTTTCCATTTCTTTCTCTTTCCAGCCCTTTTCAACTTTCTTCTATAAATGTCCCTTACTTTGAAATGCCTTTAGTACATGATTGGATAGAATTCTACATTAGAAGCATGATTAAACGCCATTCACGTAATACACACACATGCATGCATGCACGCATGCACACATTGCAGTCCTCAGAAGGTTCATCGTTTAGTCTCTAGAAAAATAGAGAGGATGGTGAGAATGGTGAGAGACAAAGAGAGATGGAGTTTTTGTTTCTCTCCATGCATGCTACTTCGCCAAACCAATAGTTCTCTCTAAGAAATTAGAAGACAAATTCATAGCATTTGCAAACCCATCCTCGATTAGTTATTTCATGCATTTACCACTGCCATGAATATCACCTTAACTACTATTGCTGCCTCTGCTACTATCATTATTACTGCTATTGTTGGTGTCGTCACTGCCATGCCACCACCACCACTATCACTATTATTATTATCTTTGCCACCCCACAAGTATCTCCACTACCACCATCAATATGCCATCACTATCATTGCCACTTTCACTATACCACCATCACTATCATTATCATCTTTACTATATTATCAATATCCTCATGACCACTATTATTGTTTTTACCACCTTTGTCAACATGATTACTACCACCATCACCGCACCACAATTTGCTCATTGCCACCTTTACTATACCACCGGCATATCCGCCACTAGCACATTTCCATTTTCACTACTTCTATTGCAATTCTCACTATCTTCATCACCATCAATATTTGTTATAAAAAAAATAACCATACTAATTATATTTAAATCTTTAAAAGATAAACATAAAATTTTTATTTTTTATTTTTAAAAATAATAAAAAAAATAATGTATACTATGCTATTACTTTTTTGCGTCACCCACTTAATACAATAATAGCAAGCAACAACTCTTATAAATGAGGAATTTAAGCGGATAGTCTTCTAAAGAAAAATATATTAATTTATCTATCAAAAATTTAAACCTAATATTTCATAAAAAATCTAAAATTTTAAAAACTACGGCAAACATAAATTTGAAGAATATATGAAGCATGAAAAACAACCCAGCTAAAATGTGCACATAAAGATCTACAAAAATTTAATTTAACGATCCTCACCCTTAGCAGGAGCAGTCGTTGCCCCTTCTACTCTCAACTTTGCATTCCTTTCCCTTCCTAGCCTATTTTTACTTTACTCTATATTACTTTGAAATACCCAATAGTACATTATTGGATAAAAATTCATATTACAAGATAGTCAAATAGTTTGCCCGCATGATCAATTTTCATAAGCAGTAGCAATGGATCCTTTAGTTCTTCTTCTTTTAGGAACCCCACCCTTAGTAGGAGCAGCCCTTGCTCCTTCTATTCTCGACTTTGCATTTCTTTTCCTTCTCAGTCTTTTTCTACTTTGCTCTATATTACTTTAAAATACCTAATAGCACATGATCAGATAGAATTCTATATCAGAAGATAGTCAAATAATTTGCCCATATGATCAATTTCCATAAGAAGCAGCAACGGATCCTTCAGTCATTCTTCTTCTTCTAGGACCCGCACTCTTAGCAGGAGCAGCCCTTGTCTCTTCTACTCTCGACTTTGGATTCCTTTCTCTTCTCAGCCCATTTCTACTTTAATTTATATTACTTTGAAATGTCCAATAGCATGTCATCAAATAGAATTCCGCATCAAAAAATAGTCAAATAATTTGTCCGTGTGATCAATTTTCAGAAGCAGCAGCAATGGGTCCTTTAGTCTTTCTTCTTCTAGAAACTGTACAATTAGTAGGAGCAGCCCTTGCCCCTTCTACTCTCGGCTTTCCATTTCTTTCTCTTTCCAATCTTTTTCAACTTTCTTCTATAAATGTCCCTTACTTTGAAATGCCTTTAGTACAAAATGTCCCTTTTAGGGCACATTTGATTCGCGACTGGAACCAATATTGGAACTAAAATCAAAATGGCCATATCTCCAAATGTATTTGGTTCATAATCAAAATTAAAATCTCGGGATTAGATTTTGCGGGATTTGAATAATCCCATTCCCCCAAAAAATTAGAATAAGAATAGGGCTCTCCAAACTAAATGGCTGGAATAAAAGTCACTCATTTTCATTTTCAGTTAAGAGTCCAACTCCCACAACCGAATATATCCTTGGTGCTTTTAAAAATAAGTTCATGCATTTACCACCACCATGAATATCACCTCAACTACTATTGCTATTTGGTGTCGTCACTGCTATGCTCACCACCACCACTACCACTATCGTTATTATCTTTGCCACACCACAAGTATCTCCATCACCACCATCAATGTGCTATCACTATCATTGCCACTTTCACTATACAACCATCACTGTCATTTCCATCTTTACCATATTGTCAATATCCTCATGACTACTATTATTGTTTTCACCATCTTTGTCAACATCATTACTACCACCATCACTATCGTCAACACAGCACCACAATTTGGTCATTGCCACCTATACTATACCACCAGCATATCTACCACTAGCACATTTCTATCTTCACTACTTCTATTGTAATTCTCACTATCTCCATGACCATCAATATTTATTATAAAAAAATTTAACCATACAAATTATATTTAAATCTTTAAAGGATAAACATAAAATTTTTATTTTTAATTTTTAAAAATAATAAAAGAATAATGTATACTATGCTACTATTTTTTTTACATCACCCACTTAATACAATAATAGCAAGCAACAACTCTTATAAATGAGGAATTTAAGCGAATAGTCTTCTAAAGAAAAATATATTTATCTATCAAAAATTCAAACCAAATATTTCATAAAAAATCTAAAATTTTGAAAACTATGGCAAACATAAATTTGAAGAATATATGAAGCATGAAAAACAATCTAGCTAAGATGTGCACATAAAGATCTATAAAAATTTAATTTAACGATCCTTACCCTTAGCAGGAGTAGTCGTTGCCCCTTCTACTCTCGACTTTGCATTCCTTTCCCTTCCTAGTCAATTTCTATTTTGCTCTATATTACTTTGAAATACCTAATAGTGCATAATTGGATAGAAATTTATATTACAAGATAGTCAAATTGTTTGCCCACATGATTAATTTCCATAAGCAATAGCAATAGATCCTTTGGTCCTTCTTCTTCTAGGAACCCCACCTTTAGTAAGAGTAGCCCTTGTCCCTTCTACTCTCGACTTTGCATTCCTTTTCCTTCCCAGTCCTTTTTTACTTTGCTCTATATTACTTTGAAATGCCCAATAGCATGTAATCGGATAGAATTCTACATCGAAAGATAGTCAAATGGTTTGCCCACATGATCAATTTTGAACCGTACACTTAGTAGGAGAAGCCCTTGTCTCTTCTACTCTTGACTTTGGATTCTTTTCTCTTTTCAGCCCATTTCTATTTTACTTTATATTACTTTAAAATGCCCAATAGCATGTGATCGAATAGAATTTTGCACCAAAAAATAGTCAAATAGTTTGTTCGTGTGATCAATTCCAGAAGCAGCCACAATGGGTCCTCAGTCTTTCTTCTTCTAGAAATTGCACCCTTAGTAAGAGCAACCCTTGCCCCTTCTACTTTCGACTTTCCATTTGTTTCTCTTTCCAGGCCTTTTCTACTTTGCTCTGTAAATGTCCCTTACTTTGAAATTTCCAATAGTATATGATTGGATAGAATTCCACATTAGAAGCATGATTAAATGCCATTCACGCAATACACACACACATGTGCATGCATGCATGCACACATTGCAACCCTCAGAAGGTCCCTTATTTAGTCTCTAAAAAAATAAAGAGGATGGTGAGAATGGTGAGAGATAGAGAGAGATGGAGTTTTTGTTCCTCTCTATGCATGCTACTTCGCCAAACCAATAGTTTTCTCCAAGAAATTAGAAGAGAGATTCATAGCATTTGCAGAGCCATCCTCGATTAGTTATTTCTTTTATAAAAATTAAATTTAACAAACCACACCCTTAGCAGGAGTAGTCGTTGCCCCTTCTACTCTTGACTTTGCATTCCTTTCCCTTCCTAGCCCATTTCTACTTTGCTCTATATTACTATGAATGCCCAATAGTACATTATTAGATCAAATTCCACATCAAAATATAGTCAAATGGTTTGCCCGCATGATCAATTTTCAGAAGCAGCAGCAATGGGTCCGTCAGTCTTTCTTTTTCAAAGAATCGCATCCTTAGCAGAAGTAGCCCTTGCCCCTTCTACTCTTGACTTTCCATTCCTTTCCCTTTCCAACCCTTTTTTACTTTGCTCCATATGACTTTGAAATACCTAATATCATATGATTAGATGGCATTCCACATTAGAAGACAGTCAAATAGTTTGCCCATATGATCAATTTTCATAAGCAGTAGTGACGGATCCTTCAGTTCTTTTTCTTCTTCTAGAAACTACACCCTTAGCAGGAGTAGCCCTTATCCCTTCTACTCTCAACTTTGCATTCTTTTTTTTTCAGTCTTTTTCTATTTTGCTCTATATTACTTTGAAATGTCCAATAGCGCACGATCGGATAGAATTTTGTGTCAGAAGATAGTCAAATGGTTTGTTCATGTGATCAATTTTCATAAGAAGTAGCAATAGGTCCTTCAGTCCTTCTTCTTCTTCTAGGAACCACATCTTTAGTAAGAGCAGCCCTTGCCCCTTCTACTCTCGACTTTGCATTCTTTTTCCTTCCTAGTATGTTTTTGCTTTACTTTATATTACTTTGAAATGCCCAATAGTGTGTGATCAGATAGAATTCTGCATCAAAAGATGGTCAAATGGTTTGTCCACATGATCAGTTTTCAAAAGCAGCAGCAACTGATCCTTCAGTCCTTCTTCTTCTAGGAACTATACCCTTAGTAGGAATAGCCCTTACCCCTTCTACTCTTGACTTTCCATTCTTTTTCCTTTCTAATCCTTTTCTACTTTGCTCTGTAAATGCCCCTTACTTTGAAATGCCTAATAGTACATGATTGAATAGAATTCTGCATTAGAAGCATGATTAATGCCATTCACATAATACACACACACATTGCAATCCTCAGAAGGTCTCTTATTTAGTCTCTAGGAAAATTGAGAGGATGATGAGAATGGTGAGAGAGAAAGAGATGGGGTTTTTGTTCCTCTCCTTGCATGCTACTTCACCAAACTAGGAGTTCTCCACAAGATATTGGAAGAAATATTCACAGCATTTACAGGCCCATCCTCAGTTAGTTATTTCTTTTATAAAAATTTAATTTAAGGAACCACATCTTTAGCAGGAGCCACCGTTGCCCCTTCTACCCTCGACTTTGCATTCCTTTTCTTTTGCAGCCTATTTCTACTGTGCTCTATATTACTTTGAAATGCCCAATAGCACATAATCAGATAGAATTCTACATCAGAAGATAGTCAAATAGTTTGCCCATATGATCAATTTTTAGAAGTAATAGCAATGGATCCTTCAGTCCTTCTCCTATCTTATCAATGTCCATGATGCATTATTGTCCCCAACACATTGAAAGGATGAGGAGGTAAATTAGTTTCTCGACTGATAGAGCATGGTGCATGTCATGCCCCGAACTCAACATCCTGATCGACCATGCAATACAACCACATGAACCCTAGAACAACATTCTAGAGATCATGCAAGACCTAAATAATGAATAAATCCATAAGGATACCAAAAGAATCATATTAATCATAAAAATTGAACCATATTTATCAAATCAAACCAATCCATCATTATTAAATAAGGTTCACAAGATTAAAATATTTATTTAGTATCAAAAAATCAACTAACTAATATGTCGCTCAAACTCCACATCTGATCCGATTGATGCTATGCATACTGCAACTCTGAAAGAAAAAGAGAGAGCGAGCTTTACAGCCTAGTAAGAAATACTCATAACAGTATGAATATGAAATACTTTAAGTTAATATATAACCAATAAGAAAATAGTAAAACTCGCACCTCAATAATTAGATAATTGAATAATGCTTAACAGATCAATTTATATGCTATAAAATACATTTATAAGTCATGCAAGTATCCACATCAAGATTAACAATATAACTACTTAGTTGCATACATATCATCATAATAGAAATCTCAAGATACATATCATATACATCAGCTAAGCAACAATTCAACTGAACAACAATCCAATGAAATTTTTTTTCATTATTTGATTAACATAGTTGAATCATGACCACATCATCATCATTTTAGTACTGAACTAGACCTACCCACACTCCAACCCATGGCAAGCTAAACATATCATATTTCCATTTGTGGCCGGCAATCACATCTCAGTCGATAGTTGACATCACAAACATCATATTCCACACATGCCAACTAGTTCAAATATACTTCAATTAAACATTATTTATCATCTTAATTTGATTTTAGCATCATGCTAATCATAACCATACTCCAATCTGTGGTAGATCAAATACACATCATGCTTCCGATCATAACCAACAACCATAATATCACGTCTTAGCTCCTGGCTGATGTGCCACATTAGTCCATATGCTCCCATTTTTCCACTCTTACAATTATGTAAAATTATATTTATCTTTTTTGATATTAGACTAATTACAACTATGCTCTAGCTTATGGTAGGCCAAATATAATATTGTACATTAGCCCAAAGCTAATCCAACACATATACATACACACACCACATTTCTTGTATAACTGATCAATCTAAATACCATCTATACCTCATCCATTATATTAAAGTGATCGTGTGATTTCTGGTATTAGATTAGTCACAATCATACTCTAGCCCATAGTAGGCCAAATATAATACTGCATCTCAGTCCAAAGCTAGCCCAGTATATGCATCATACTTTTTGTATGACCAACTAATTTAGATGCCGTCCATACTCCATCAATTAAGTTAAGTTATACTTTTCTTACTCAATGATCATTAAGCACCAACTAATCATAATTCAAGTAACATCAATTCAACAATGCATAATACATATACTGATAGATATAAAATATACATTAACCATACATATACATTTTTAGATACATAATTTTTCATAAACATGTGCATGGTTATATTAAAAAAAATTTTCAATCGATGATTGACTCAAACACTATGAACACTAACCTGCTCCATGGTTTATGAACTTGAGGCAGTATTTGGCTCAACACTGTCTTATTCAGACAATTACTTACCTACAGAGCTAGGCTCATCAGATCAATTGTAAATGTTCAAGGTTTATGGTGATAAATTATGAGAGACTAGGATAGATGGTCATACTACATCAGTCTTAGGCCTCTGATCTCACAATGTCAGTCTCAAACACCTCCTAGCATGGATCCAGACCCACCAAGAACCAGGATTGTCCATTGATCCAAAGGGTATGAAGAAAGCAAAGAGAGAAAGAGTAAAGAAGAGAGAGAAAAGGTTTTTTTCTCTTCTTGGAAAAATAAAGGCGAAAGGGCCAATCACCCCTCCTCTTATAGCAGTGATCCTCCATGGTGACGGTGAGCCTTGCTGACTACTACAACTCTGACCTTCGGCAATCCGATCATGGCCACATCTGATGACGATAGCCGGCTCAATGGAATAGGAGAAGAAAAGAAAATAAGAGAAGGTCATGTTCCACCAAAAAATTGATGAATCATCGACCAATTTAGATGACAATGGGGCCCTTGGGATTGAGAAAGGGAAAGAAGAGACATCAAAGGTCCTTACCTTATCTCCAGTAAGAAATCGATGGTGATTTGCTAAGGAACACTCAACAGAAGCCAAGAGAAATCTATGGTTTCGCTAGTAATTGATTGGGATTTTTTGAACACAATGCATGGAGGGGAGGAATTTGGTATTCCATGGAAGGCACACATGCCAAGATGGCCAAGTCCAATGAGGTTGGGCTTAAGCATGGGTTGAGTTATTATACCACAAGAGGGTGGAGCACCTGGAGGTCATTGGTCAATGCTCCAAGTTGTGGGTGGAAATATAGAGTTTCTAGAGACTGGAGAGTGAAGGTAGGGTAGACAGGTGCGAGAGAGAAAAGGACAACATTATGAGTCCACCACTGATCCATCAGAGTTAAAGGAAAAGATTGCCCATAGATGACGAAGTGAGAAGAGAATGCAAGGTATTGGATTCACCTACCATAAAAAGCCTAAAGATGATATTAGGGTCGCAAATGGCTTGGTTTGATTCATGATTGATTGAGTCCTGACCTACTCCATATTTAAAAAAAAAAAAAGATCTTGGCAAAACTATGCACGAACAAAACATTGTGGATGCCCTCGTCATATATAAAAATATGACATTGTAATTGACCTCACCATGGATGGGAACATAGTCCTATAATTTGCTGATCACGAGCTAGCATTGACATAGCTAATCCAAAATATAAGATAATTAGAAGTTTTGATCAAGCAATCCTAGCAAAGAGACTAAGACAAACCTTGCTAATTTGATGATAATAAAATACTAAAACTTGCTATTGATGGTATATAATTGACATATTGAGTCTAGTAGAACTAAATTTTGAATACTAATTAATTTTGGAATATGCATATCATGACCGCTATATTTTTCTCAATATGATAGTAATAGTTATATTCATCGTTAGGTGTCGTTCGATTGCTTATATTTGTGTGCATGTGGAGACTTTTGCTAAACTATTTAGCTCATGTTAGTATTTTAACTCTCCTTTTAGATCCACATTACATTTTGCACTCAATTGAAATTGGACTTCACTAAAGAGAAATGAAAGGAAACAAATTTATCATGCTTTGAACCCAACACCCTAGGAAACAAATTTATCATGCTTTGAACCCAACACCTTGGTTGACCACGTGACATGGTCATATGAATCCTAAAGCAATGCCCTTGAGATCACATAAGGCCTAAGTAATAAATAAGTCCATAAAAATATAGAAAGAATTATAAAATTTCAATCATATATATCAAACCAAATCAATCCATCTTTATTAAATAAGATTCATAAGATTAAACATTTATTTGGTACTAAAAAATAAACTAACTAATTAACTAACAACTCCATCACTTGAACTCCATGCCCAACCGACTGATGCTATACATCCTAGAAGTCTGAAGAAAAAAGAGGGTGTGAGTTTTATAGCCCAATAAGAATCCCTTCCACTCACACCAATACGAATATGAAATACATTTGTGATAATATTAGCTGATAATAAAATAGTAAGGTTTATATATCAATAATTTAAGTAATGCTCAATATAACAATATGAATGCTACATATCATACATGTATAGGCTATGCTAATATACACATCAAGTCTAATCATATAGCTACTCAGATGCATGTATATCGTATACAAAATTCTCGAGATATATATGATTTATAAACAATAATTCGACTCAACAATATTTTAGCAAATTTTTTTTCTTTATTATCTGCTTAATATAGTTGGATTGTGACCATATTATCACTCCGATACTAGACCAGATCCGCTCATACTCCAGCACATGACAGGTCAACCACAACTTAGCCCATGGTTAATATCATAAATATCATATTTCATACATATCGACTAATCCAAATATCCTTCAATTAAACATGATTCATCATCTTGAGTTGATTTCCATACTGGAATAATCACAACTATGCTCTAACACATGGCAAGCCAAAATATATTAATCCACGATTGATAAGCCATGTTTCACATATTACTGACTAGCCCACATGCTCTCCTTACTTATAGTTATACAAATTATTGTTTAACTTTTGGTATGGGACTAATTTGTTGCTCCAAGAATTGATTTTGATGATCACAAACTATTTGAGGGGACTACTAATGAGTTTCTTATCTTTGAAGAATATTTTAGTAGTATTTCAGATAGTCCAAAATATTGAGTTTGAAAAACTCTATCAAATGTACCAATATTAAAATTTCTGTAAGTTAGAGAAGTCTTTGAAGCCTTTTGAAAGTGTCAAATGTATTTAAATTTATTTAAGAGTATTTGACAGTGTTCTAGTAAGTTTCGGATCTTAAATGTATGAAAAATCAGATTGAAACAAAATGGAATGACCCAACTGGGTCATTCCCTTCCATTGGGTAGCTGGCACGCTCTATTTTTGGCTTGTGACACGCAGTGGGATGACCTATGGGATGACCCCTGAGATCTTGAGACCAAAACACAGAGTCTGTTTTTCAGACTGGCCAAATAAGGCAATCCATCGGACTTTTCAGTCACAGTGGGGCATCCCATGGGACGTCCCATTCTGGGCGAGCTTCATAACGACTAGTTTTCAATCTATTTTTGATGTATTTAATACATATTAAACACTCTCCAACGGCTCTTAACCGATACTAAGACGCTCTCAAATCCAAATGGAGGCTATAAATGATCTCTAGAGGTACAAAATCAATTAAGTTTTCATGCATTCAAGCTCACACTCGTGAAAGTAAAGAAAATCTCTAAAAGAGAGGAAAGAAGTATTCAATTAGCTCACCAACCACTCTCCAGCTACATCCAAGTGTGTCAATCTATTGAGGGTGTTTAGCAAAGGCTTCTTCTCCTTAAGTATTATATTTTTATTGCATTTATTATGCTCATTTAAGGTGCTGTTATGTTAAAATTTCTGTACACTATTAACTTGCTGTTGTATTTTAGGTTTTGAGTTTTGGGGGATTTCAAAACTCAGATAGATTGATCCGAACTTAAAATTGGAGTGTTAGTGGGTTGGCTTGTACCAAAAAAATAAATATTTCTTGCTTAGATAACAAGGGTCGGGGTTGTCTGATGTGTTGTATCTTGAAATTCTTTTAGTGGATTGAATTTCTAAGTAGAAATTTGAAGAGTGGATGTAGGTGCAAGGTTGGCACCGAATCACTATAAATCTCTTATGTTTGTTGTACTTGCATCTCTTTATTTGTTCTTTGCACCTTATGCTTGATTACTTGTCATTTATAGTTGATTTCATTTTTTTAGCTAATTAACTCACTCTACTCAACAAGTTTAATATATTACTTGAGTGCACTAATCATAAAAATTAAAAAAAAACTCAATTCACCCCTCCTCCTTTTGGACTCCATATCGGGACAACAAGTGGTATCAGAGCTCGGTGCTCTAATCCTTGCTTGATTTAACTATCAAGAGCCAAAGATCCATGATAGCTTAATTTGGCACATCTCTAGCCAAGGGGCAATCCATAAACTGACCTTCACTTTTCAATGGATCAAACTACATCTATTGAAAAGCTCATATGAAATTTTTTATTCAAGTACTTGATTATGATATATGGAGTATCATAATAAATAGACTCCACACACTCACTAATTTGATTGATGGTGTGTCTCTCCCTAAGTCGGAAGGTGAATGGGATGAATTTGATAAGAAAATGGCTCAGTTTAATGCTAAAGTCATGAATGTCTTATATTGTACCTTAGATGCAAATAAATTTAATCATATTTCTACTTGTAATTCAGCTAAAAAAATTTAAAATAGATTAGAAGTTATACATGAAGGCACAAACCAAGTAAAAGAGTTTAAAATTAATATGCTTGTGCACAACTATGAATATTTAAAATAGAACCTGAAGAGTCAATAACTTAAATATTTACTCATTTTACTGACATCATAAATAGTCTAAAAAGTTTTCGTAAGTATTATTCTAACAGTGATCTTGTAAGAAAAGTACTTAAGTCTCTATCAAGATCGTGGGAGGCAAAGGTCACTGCGATTCAAGAAGCCAAAGACTTAAATACTCTACCTTTAGAGGAGCTACTTGGATCCCTCATGACCCACGAACTAATTATGAAGCAATATTCTGAAGAAGAAACCAGAAGAAAGAAGATAATAGCCCTCAAATCAACAGCTCAAGAAGAAGAAGATTCAAAAAAATCAGAGAATAGTGAAGAAGATGAAGACTTAGCTTTAATCACCAGAAAATTCAAACATTTCATGAGGAAAAGAAGATAAGGGACTAAAAGAAGACCACCAATGAAGGGAGAGCTAAGTAAAGGGGAAAAAAAAGAGCAACCCATCATCTATTACGAGTGCAAGAAGTCGGACCACTTTAGATCGGACTGTCCCTAGCTCAAGAAAGGTCAGAAGAAGTTCAAAAAGAAAAAGACAATGATGGCTACATGAAGCAACAGTGATGACTCCACTTCAGATGAAGAATCCCATAAAGAAGCCAACCTGTGTCTTATGACACATGAAAATGAGGTAACCCTTGAAATTCAAAATGAATTTTCTTATGATGAACTACAAAAAATTTTTCATGAACTTTAATTAAATGATCTAAGAAAATTAGGATTGAAAAATAAAAATTTGAATTGAAAAATCAAGCTTTAGCTAAAAAAAAAAAGAAGTAGATAGTAAAAATAAAGAATTAAAAATAAAGTATCAAATTCTATTGAAAGAAAAAGATGAAATTTCAAACTTAAACAAAACTCTTATAAAAAAAATCAGGATCTAAAGGAAGAAGTAACCAAATTGAAACCAATATTTGATAGATTTACTCTAAGTTCAAATAAACTTCAAATAATTATTGACTATCAAAGAGTTGTGTATGATAAAATCGGACTTGGCTATAATACTCTTAGAAAATAAATTTTTTTAATATTTTTATTAATGCATCCACGTGCAAATTGCCAAATATTACTTGTTTTAAATGTGGCAAAGTAAGATATAAAGCTTAAACATGCTCATTAAATAAATTTACTGATACAAATGTTAAGAAAATATGAGTTCCAAAAGGAACCATTGTGACTAACCCCAAAGGATCCAAATTAGCTTGGGTACTTAAAGTTAAAACTTGACTTTATGTGTGCATGTGTGTCTTGCATCCCAAGTGACAAAATAAAAGTGATATCTTGATAGTGGATGCTTAAAATACATGATTGGTGATGAATCTCAATTCATCATATTGGAAGCTAAAAATGGAGGGATGGTCACCTTTGGAGATAATGGTAAAAGAAAAATCATCGGTATTGGTAACATTGGTATCACTTCCTCCACTTATATTGAAAATATGTTACTTGTAGATGGTCTCAAGCATAACCTTTTAAGCATTAATTAATTATGTAATAAAGATTACAAAGTAGTTTTTGAATCATCTATGTGCATTATAACTAGTCCTTTTGATGAGAGCACTAGATTCATGGGCATAGATATGGTAATATTTATATGGTTGATTTGGATAATCTTTTCATGCAAAACATGCAACGTCTTACGGCCATGAATGCTAAAATCAATGAGACAGTTGGCTTTGGCACTGTAGGCTTGCATATATTAGTATGCACATACTATCTAAAATTATTAAAAAAGATTTAATTTTTGGTTTGTCAAAAATAAATTTTGACAAAGATAAATTTGTGATGCATGTCAATTAGATAAACAAACAAGAGTTTCTTCTAAATCTAAAAATATTGTTTCAATTTTTAAACCTTTAGAACTTTTACATATGGATTTGTTTGATCCTACAAGGACAACTAGTCTAGGAGGTAAAAGATATGGCTTTGTAATTATTGATAATTTTTTGTGTTTCACTTAGATTTTATTTTTAGCATATAAAGATGAAGCATTTTCAGCATTTTTTAAGTTTTGTTGAAAGATTTCAAATGAAAAAATTTTACCAATTGTTTCAATTCATAGTGACCATGGCACTGAATTTGAAAATAAAGATTTTGAAAAATTTTGTGATGAAAAAGATATAAATCATAATTTTTTAGCACCTAGAACACCACAACAAAATATAGTAGAGAAAAAAAATAGGACCCTTGAAGAAATGGCCCGTACCATGCTATATGAGAGCAAGCTCCCAAAGTACTTTTGGGTAGAAGCAATCAACACAGCATGTTATATTTTAAACTGTGCTTTAATAAGATCAATTCTAAAGAAAACACTTTATGAGTTATAGAAAGGTAGAAAATCTAACATAGGATATTTTCATATTTTTGGATGTTGCTATTTTGTTTTAAACAATGACAAAGATAGCTTAAAAAAATTTGATGCTAAATCTGATGAAGCTATCTTTCTCAACTATTTTATTTCTAGCAAAATTTTTAGAATATTTAATAAAAGAATACTAGTAGTGGAAGAGTTAACTCATATAATTTTTGATGAAGCTAATAATCTTCCAACAAGAAAGAGAGAGGGTGCTGATGATGTAGGTATCATAGAAGATGGAATGAAAGAGCTCACCATCAATGACTCAAATGAGCGAAACAAAGAACAATTGAAAGAAAAATATGAGGATGAAAGCATCAATGATCTAAACATTCAAGAACAACCTCAAGATACAAGTAATCTTTCAAGAAAATAGAGGTATATCTACAATCACTCCAAAGAATTAATCATTAGTAATTCGACATAAGGGGTAAGAACTAGATCCTTTCTTAGATATGTATGTAATTATGTAGCTTTTGTTTCACACTTAGAACCTAAAATAATAAATAAAGCTGAAAAGGACCATAACTAGATAATTATCGTAGAAGAAGAGCTAAATCAATTTGAAAGAAACAATATATGGACTCTTATTGCTAGACCTAAAAATCATCCAATTATCGAAACAAAATGGGTATATAGGAATAAATTAGATGAAGATGGTAATGTAATCAGAAATAAAGCAAGATTAGTTGCTAAAGGTTATAATCAATAAGAAGGAATTAATTTTGATAAAACTTTTATACCTGTTGCTAGACTAGAAGCCATAAGAATGCTGCTTGCTTTTGCATATTTCATAAACTTTAAATTATTTTAAATAGATATTAAAAGTATTTTTTGAAAAGATTATATCGCTGAAGAAGTATATATAGAGCAATCTTCAGGCTTTGAAAATCATAAATATCCAAATCATGTATTTAAGTTAAACAAAGCATTGTATAGTTTAAAACAAGCTCCTAGGGCTTGGTATGAAAGATTAAGTAAGTTTTAACGAGAAAATAGATTTTTAAGAGAAAAAGTAGATACAACTCTCTTTATAAAAAGAAAAGATGAAGAAATTCTAGTTATACAAATATATGTTGATGATATTATATTTGGATCTACTAATAAAATTTTATGTCAAGAATTTACCAAGCTCATACAGGGGGAGTTCGAGATGAGCATGATGGGAGAACTCACTTTTTTTCTCAGAATTCAGATCGAGCAAACGAATGAAGAGATCTCCATCATCCAAAATAAGTACACAAGAGAACTATTAAAGAAATTTAGAATGGAGAGCTTAAAAAATATAAGTATACCTATGATCCCTTCCTGTAAATTAGATAAAAATGAACATGACAAGAATAGTGATTCAAAGCTTTATAGAGGCATGATAGACTCTTTGTTATATCTTACTGCTAATAGATCTGATATAATGTTCAGTGTGTATATGTATGCTAGATATCAGTCAAATCCTAAGGAATCTCACTTAAATGCTATTAAAAAAATTTTCAAATACTTAAAAGGAATACAAAACCTAGGACTTTAATTTTCAAAGCAATCTTTTCTGGACTTAATAAGTTACTCAGATGCAGACTTTGCTGGATGTAGATTAGATAGAAAGAGTATTAGTGAAACTTGCCAATTTTTAGAAGTGAACTTAATTTCTTGGTTTAGCAAGAAGCAAAATTCAATAGTATTGTCCACGATCGAGGTCGAGTACATTGCAGTCGAAAGTTACTGTGCTTAAATCTTATGGATTAAGTAACAACTCATAGATTTTGATATTAAATTTTAAAATATTTTCATAAGATGTGATAACACTAGTGTCATTAATTTGATCAAAAATTTAATTCAACACTTTAGGTCAAAACACATTGAAATTAGACATCATTTTATAAGAGAACATGTTCAAAATAATGATGTAGCACTTGAATACATAAATACTGAAAAGTAATTAGCTGATATTTTTATCAAAGTACTAAATAAAAATAAATTTTATGAAATTAAAAGGGAATTGAGCATCTTAGATCCTTCTGCTTGATCTCTAATCATAATTTCACTCTCAAAATCAATCCAAAATTTTTTGACATCATCATCTTAATTTTGGGAGGCATCTATTTTTTTTAAAATTATTTTAAATCAATTAAAAAATTATTAGTATCATTCAGATATAATCTCAGATTTTTTTTATTGAAATACTCTATCAAAAATCATACCAAAATTTATCTAGACTCTTCATGATCATCTCAAGTCAAAATAAGCCTTTTTAATTTTTTTTCCTTGATTTTTTTCTCTTTTTTAAATTATTTTCATATTACCTGATATTTTTCTAGATGGAGCATCCCAATTGATCGGACAAATGGGTTTTATGTGAGCCGACCTGTTTAATCCCTCTCTTGAAACCTAAGTGGGGCGACTCAATCACTATGCTTCTTCCTCTTTTTCTCATTCCAAACCGAAAATTCTTCTTCTAGCTCTCCACCGGCCATAAATCCATCAAAAAATCTTGGATTTCTACCTCAAATTTTAGAACAAACATATTCTCTCGGCATATCCTTGTTCAAAACTGTCTCCCTCTTGCTCTCCATCAAAATCTTAAGCTTTAATCTCTAAAATCTAAGACAATCACCCCAAAATCTTTTTTTCTCTTCATTTCCATCCATCCTTCACCTTTCTCTATTCTCTTGACTGGTTCTCCTACTCTCTTTGGGACAATAGCCCTCAAAATGAGGTTGCCACAGAGAAGGAAGTCAGTGAGGTCTTTGGAGGTTGAAGAAAGAAGGAAGAAGACTGCTCAAGTTTCAGTTCATGCCTCTGCTCCCATAATCCCAAGTAAGATCTCTCTGTTTGCAAGAAAGGTTGCTTTGGAAAGAAATATTAATTTTCGGTTCTTAAGAAGTGATGGATTTACTATTAGTGAAAAATTAATCAAACAAGGATAGAGATTTTTCTGTAATTTGTCTGAACTCGTATACATTGATCTTGTCAAGGAGTTTTATTCTAATCTAGTTTTCACTGATGGAGTTCTGAGGTCAATTATCAAAGGTGTCCAAATTATACTTAATGCTCCTAGGCTAGATAGACTCCTTCAGATGCCCTGTGAAGGTAGCTACCTAGATGAGCTTCCAAGAAAAGAAATCGAACTTAGGACCATCCTAGGAAGAGAGGATGTAGAGGAGTTTATGAAAATTAAAGCCAAAGATTTGAGTGTGGAGATGAGATTGCTTCACCACATGGTGTCCAGAATTTTTTTTCCCAGAGGAGAAAAATATAATTTGATGACTGATCGAGATATCTGTTTGATGCACCATGTAGTCTCTGAATCTTCACTAAATCTGCCATTTTTGATGATCGATGCCATAAGGGAGGCCTTGAACAAATCCAAGGCTCCCTTGCCCTATGGTATGGCTCTCACTGTGATATTTAGGGAGTCTGGAGTGAGCTTTGATGAAGAAGTTGTCTGCAGATTATCGAACACTGACACCTACAACGATCACTCTCTTCAACGCATGGGATTTATCAGAGTAGATGGTCATTGGACCAAAGGTCGAGGAGCTGTAGTCGAGGAGGAGGAGGAGCGTGCTGAAGGGGAGGGTCCCTCGTCACCACCTGAGCCCAAGCGAACCCTGATGTTTAATTTGTATCGGAGCCTGAGGCAGGACCCTCAGTCAGTGCACCCCCATCTACGAGTCGTGCCGTGCCATCTTCTTTTAGTATGGGGGAGGATGAGATGGGACTGTTAGCTGAGCGAGTAGCAGATATTCTCTTCATCCAGCAGTAGCAGTTTTAGAAGCAGATCCTTCAGCAGCTCCATCCATTTCAGCAGTATCAGTAGCAGATCCTCCAGTAGGTGCAGTAGCAACAGTAGTATCATCCACCTCAGCCGAGTTTTTTTTTTGCCTTTTTCTTAGATCTCTCAGTCATGCCACACATTTCTTTTTTGGTACAGCTATTATCTGACCTGAGCTTCAGATTGGAGAGTGTAGAGAGCTCTATGCTCAGGTTTAGTGGCAGAATCTTTGATATTGGGAGGGAGATCAGACTGATACTGGATTCACTATCAGCAGGAGCGAGCACTTCGAGCACCTCTTCACCTCAGTTGGCTGTTTTGGCTCGAGAGATAGATAGACTTCACAGCCTACTTCGTTCCATACTTGAGCTGATCTGAGTAGATATCAGAGACTCGAAGAACTTCGTCTCTTCTGATATTGATGGACTCCGAGTTTCAATGAGGGGGGTCTTGTCTCAGCTAGATGCCATTAGGACTCAGCTCCAGTCCAGGCCCTCCGCATCCAGTGAGCCTGCTTTTGTCCAGCCTATTGCATTCCATTCTCCGACATCTTTCACTCAGACCAGACCTTTCAGTCAAGGTCGAGACTGATTATGTTTCAGTTATCTTGATCTTGAGCTCCATGCCCATTCTCACTGAACTGATCATTTGTACTAGTCCTTTTAGGTCTCATACTACTTAGTTGTCATATTTTGTTGTTTTGTTAAATATATGAGAATACTATGTTGGTATCATAGATATGTACTATGAATGAATGTACTTGACTCTTGTAACCTCTCTTTTTGTTGTAATTAATGTATGAGGTTATCCATCATCATCACTTTGTATGACCGACTTCTGTTTATATGTGAATAAATGAATGACTATTACATTTGAATGAATGTACTATTACTCTGATACCTGATGTACCACTATAACTCATTAAAAATCTTACTCTCTCTGGTCTATTTTTGATGATGTCAAACAGAGGGAGAAGGTAGTCCATCTTGAATTTTTTTGAATTTTATTCTGATATAGAATTTTGCTCTGATACGTCCATTTTTTGCTCTGATATATTTACTTCTATTTTGATACTTTTTGAAAATACTCTGATACATCTATTTTTTTTGTGCTCTGATACTTTTACTTTTACCTTGATACCAAAATGCTCTGATCCATCTATTTTTGATTCTTGCTCTGATACCTTCATTTTTGTCTTGATACCAAAATACTCTGATACATCTATCTTTGATTTTGCAAAATGCTCTGATACATCTACTTTTGATTCTTACTCTGATGCTTTCATCTTTGCTTGGATATCAAAATAAGAAAGAGAAAAAGAAATATTCTTTTTATATACATATTGCTCTAAACAAGGAAGGGAAAAAGAAAATTTTTGATGAACCATTTTTGCTCTAATAACAAATATAAGAAAAATTTTTACAACTTGACTACTTTTTATATAAGAAAGAGGGGAATTTTTTCAAAATGGTCAAAATGATTACTTTCATCTTTTTCATATAAGAAATGAGAAAGAATTTTATTGATTAGAAATAATCTTTGAAAAAATCCTAATACCTTCACAAATAATTTTCAGCAAAATAATTTAAAACATTACAACTTGATGAAAATATGTATCTCATGATATTCTTAATCTTTGGCATGTTCCTACAAGTGCTTCACAAACTCAATCCTTTGAGCTTTATGAATCTTTTTTTATGAACACTCAAATATTTTGTCATCATCAAAAAGGGAGAGATTATTGCTCCAAGAATTGATTTTGATGATCACAAACCATTTGAAGAGACTACTAATGAGTTTCTTATCTTTGAAGAATATTTTAGTGATGTTTCAGGTGATCCAAAATATTGAGTTTGAAAAGCTCCATCAAGTGTGCCAAAGTTAAAATTTCTGCAAGTTGAAAAAATTTTTGAAGCCTTTTGAAAATGTCAAACATGTTTAAATTCATTTAAGAGCATTTAGCAGTATTCTGATAAGTTTCGGACTTTAAATATATAAAAAATCAGATTGAAATAAAATGGGACGACTCAACTGGGTCATCCCCTTCCATTGGGTAGCCGGCATGCTATATTTTTGGCTTGTGGCATGCAGTGGGACAACCCATGAGACGACCCCTGAGATCAAAATAGAGATTCTATTTTTCAAACTAGCCAAATGAGACGACCCATGAGACTTTTCAATCGTAGTGGGGCATCCCATTTTGGGCAAGCTTCATAATAGCTAGTTTTCAGTCTATTTTTGATGTATTTAATGCACATTAAACACTCTCCAATGGCTCTTAACCGACACTAAGTTACTCTCAACCAAATAGAGGCTATAAATGCTCTTTAGAGGTGAGAAATCAACCAAGTTTTCATGCATTCATGCTCACACTCGTGAAAGTAAAGAAAATCTCTAAAAGAGAGGAAAGAAGCATTCAATCAGCTTACCAACTATCTCCAGCTGCATTCAAGTATGCCAATCCATTGAAGGTGTTCAGCAAAGACTTTTTCTCCTTAAGTATTATATTTTTATTACATTTATTGTGCTCATTTAAGGGACTATTGTGCTAAAATTTTTATACATTGTTAACTTGCTGTTGTATTTTGGGTTTTGAGTTTTGAGAGGTTTCAAAACTTGGATAGGTTGATCCGAATCTAAAATTGAAGTATTAGTAGGTTGATTTGTACTCGAAAAATAAGTGTTTCTTGCTTGGATAGCAAGGATCGGGGTTGTCTGACGTGTTGTATCTTGAAATCTTTTTAATAGATTGAATTTTCAAGTAGGGACTTGGAGAGTGGATATAGGTATAAGGTTGGCACCGAACCACTATAAATCTCTTATGTTTGTTGTGCTTGTATCTCTTTATTTATTCTTTATGCCTTATACTTGATTACTTATTATTTATAGTTGATTTTATTTTCTTAGCTAATCAACTCACTCCACTCAACAAGTTTAGCATATTACTTAAGTGCACTAATCACAAAAATTTTAAAAAGACTCAATTCACCCCCCTCTCTTGGGCTCTATATCTGGGCAACATAATTACAACTATGCTTCAACATATGCTAGACTAAATACAATACTGCACCCTAGCCCAAGGCTGACCTGACACCCATACCATATTTCTTATATAGCCAAATAGTCCAAATATCGTCCATGCCCCATCCATATTATTAAATTTATAATTTAATTTTTGATATTAGATTAGTTATAGTCATGCTCCAACCCATGGCAAGCATAAAATAATGCCGTAACCCCAATTCGAGACTGATCCAACATATGCACCACATTCTTTATATAACTAACTAACCAAGATATCACCCATACCTAATCATTTATGTTAAATCATGACTTTCTATTTTTAATATGATATCTATAATTAAGTATCAATTATCATAAATCATGCAACATCAATTCATCAACACATGATACACCAACCAGTATATACATAAAACACACAATCATGCAAGTACAATTATAAATAAAGTTTTCATAATTATGTAGATGATTGTATTTCTCTACCAATGACAGATCCAAATACAGCAAATACTAATCTACTCCTGGGTCTTCAAACCCAAAGATAAGGTGTTTGGGTTAACACCATGTGTTCCCAATAATTACTTACCTATAGAGCTAGGCCCATCAAATTAATTATAAATGTTCAAGATGTATGATGGAAAATATTCATAAGATTAGAATAGATGGTCACATGATGCCAATCTAAGATCCTAATGTCATAGTGTTGGTCCAAGACGCCTCCTACCCAAACCCATAAACATCTTTAGAACATGATCAACTAAATAAGTAAAGAGAGAAAGAGTGAAGAAGAGAAAGAAAAATAGAAGAGAGAGAATGTCAAGAATTCTCCATTTTTCTTTTTTTCCTTCCAATTTTTCTTCTCCTCTTTTTGGAAAATGGGGTGGAACGCTTTAGCCGGCCACCCCCTGGTCCATAAAAAGGGACCCGACAATGGTGGCAACTCACCCCCACCCCGACGGCTACATCAACTCTTAGGAGCTGAGCACAATAAGTTCGACGACGATGGCTGGCTTGTTAGGAGAAAAAAGAAGAAATAAAGGATGGCCCTGTTCCACCACTAATCTGGCACCTTATCTACCTAAATCTCAGCAACAGCAACTCTCTTTGAGACCAGAAGAAAGAATAAGAAAAACTCTAGGAATTACATTGGCTCCAATGAGGTTGCACAGTAGGTTTATCGAAAAAAATCCCAAAAATCCTCCACGAAAAATCAAGAAAAAAATGAAAGATTTCTCATCGACGACAAATGAGGTTTTAGGGCAAAGTGGCTAGAAGAAGAAGGAGGCTCTTATAGATCAAAGATCTTAGAGTTTGGCTACCTCATGTGCACAGAACGTAAGATCTCCATCTTTTTTTGGGTGCATTAAAATTCATACAAAGTTTTCTAAAAAATCTTAGGACTGAGCCCTTACATTCTCTCTGCTTAAAATAATTTCATCATCAAAATTAGTTTACCTAAAGTTTCAAAAATTCAAGAACACAATTCCTTTGTCTCACCTTCAAGCTTCCACATAGCATCCCCTTTCTACATGATTGGTCCATTAATCTGTTAGTAAGAAAAAATATGATCCCTCCAACTTTGGATTTCCTCCAACTATCTTCTATATCAGTTACTCCCTATAGGTCAAATTCATATGAGAAAATCCAACAAATTTTTAAATTCCATCACATACTTAGAGTCCAACATACTTTATTAATATCGACATGCAAGATGAACTGTGCATATCCAATAGAATTAGTGATAATGTCATTTACCTTGTTTGAGATCTTAATGGACCTACATACCTGCCACGATCAAGTCGGAAACTTTATCGCCCTCTTGAGTAAGCAGTTAGACTCTCTGGGTCTGAGGCTTCTATTGCACATCTTGGGATGCTTGATTTGCTAGAACTTTTTGTTGCATCTGGTATTCCTTTCTATTAAAGTTACTAGCTACCTTATGGCCCTATTGATCACATATGAAGCAAGCATCACTGAATTACTCACACTTTCTTAGATTATGAGGTCCACCACATTTGTAACACTTAAAGTCATCTTGAGATTGTTCTTCACCTTCCATGGCAGAGCTCAATTTCTTAATCTTTGACTCAAAGAGTCCACCAATTTGACTCTGAGGATCATTTGGTTGGCCTCTTTTCTTCAATTTTTTCTCTTTTGTAGCTTGAGCATCATCAAGGCTTTTCTTTATCGTGGGGGCTTTGTCAACGATCTACTTATAAATAGATAATTCAAATACTATCACCAACTACTAGATTTGACTTCTAAGTCTATTTTCAAATTTTCTAGTTTGAACACCCTCATCAGCTATTAATGATGGAGCATATCTAGACAAGTCTTCAAACTTTGCCACATATTGGGCAACCATCACATTACCAAATTATTCCAATTAGTTAAACTCTCAAAATTTTTAGAATCGGATAGTCTAAGAAAAATACATCTCATAAAAGATCTTTTTAAATCCTTCCTACACAAACTGTATATCATTTGGCCCAAACTTTTTAATCTCCATCTTCCACCAATTGGCTACCTCATCTTGTAATATGAAGGTGGCAAAAGTGGTCCTTTTCTTAATAGGATATTTTAGGGCCTGGAATACTCTCTCTATTACTTTTAACCAGCTTTTAGCTTCTATAGGATGAGAGGTTCTTGCGAATACTAGTGGTGCATACTTCTTAAAGTCTATCAAGTTGATTTGATGCTCTTGCTAGTTTTCGACTCCCTATTATTACTAAAGATCTCGCTCCTATATTAGTTATTTCATGATCTTCTATTATTGTTCCCACTGTGCCTCCAATATCTTTCTCATATCTTCTCTAGTGATAGTTTGTTGTTATACTAATACTTGTATTAACTGAGAGATTGTAATATATTCTCCAAACTAAATTTCAGGTTCACCTAAGATCCTCATCTCTAGAGTGTTTTTAGCAGGCTCATTAAGATGCTCTTACAGATGTGTGCTACTGACTGACAATAGTGGGGTGTCTTCCTACTGCCTGGGGCCTCCCAAGCATTAGAGCCATCAGCAAATCAAGTAAATCTCCTAGCACATCTACATTCACTTCCTCATGCCATGTCAATATATCTAGATCAGGGTTAGCATTCATCAAAATACTTTAGTTAAGTGACAAATAGGCCTCATATTTATAACGAATTTAATTTACCCCAATCTAGCAGTCTACCCCTGCATACGCCCTCCTTGATCAAAACTCTAAGTTTTTATATCACTTATGTTACAATCTCTAGTGACCTTAAACCTAAGCTTTGATATCACTCTATCATGCCCCAAATCCAACATCTGGATCAACCACATGATATGGCCATATGAATCCTAAATTAATGCCTTAGAGATCATACAAGACCAAAGTAATAATAAGTCCATAAAAATATAAAAAGAATTATCAAATTTTAATAATATTTATCAAACCAAACTAATCTATCTTTATTAAATAAGGTTCACCAAATTGAAACATTTATTTGGTATCAAAAAATAAACTAAGGATTTCATCTCTCAAACTCTATGCCCAGTCTGATCGATACTATGCATCCTACAAGTCTGAAGAAAAAAAAAGATGTAAACTTTACAGTCCGGTGAGAATCTCACACTAATATAAATATGAAATACCATTGCGATAATATTAGCTAATAATAAAAGAGTAAGATTTATAAATCGATAATTTTAATAATACTCAATATAACAATATATATACTATAAATCACATATATATAAGCCATACCAATACGCACATCAATTCTAATCATATAACTACTTAGACATATGCATATCACTATACAAAAATCTCAAGATGATAAATGAGATTTATAAACAACAATTTGATTCAACAATATTCCAACAAATTTTTTTCTTTTTTATCTGATTAACACCGTTGGATCATAACCTCACTCTGATACTGGACTAGATTTGCTCATGCTCCAGCCATAGTAGGCCAATCACACACCACATTTCTACTTGTGGCCAACAACCACATTTCAGTCCATAACTAACATCATAAGTATCATGTTTCACACGTGCTGGCTAGTCCAAATATCCTTCAATTAAATATGATTCATTATTTTGATTTGATTTTGACACTGAACTAGTCACAATTATACTCCAACTATGGCAAGCCAAAACATCTCAGCCCATGACTGATACGCTACATTTTAGACATAGCGGACTAGTCCACATGCTCTCCTTTTTCCATGCTTACAGTTATATAAATTATTGTTTGATTTTTTGATATTAGACTAATTACAACCATACTTCAGTCCATGATAGACCAAACATAATATTACACGACAGTCTAAGACTGACCCAGCATATACACCATATTTTTTGTATGGCCAAACAGTCCAAATATTGCCCATGCACCATCTATATTATTAAAGTCATAATCTAATTTTCAATATTAGATTAGTCATGATCATGCTCCAGCCTATGGTATACCAAAAATAATACCTTTCCATAGTCCAAGACTAATCTAGTGCATATACCGCGTTTCTTGTATGATCGATAAATCTAATACAGCCTATACCCTATCAATTATGTTAAATCCTGACTTTTCATTTTCAACATGATATTTATAATTAAATACCAATTATCATGAATCATGCAACATCAATTCATCAACACATGATATACCAACCAGTATATAAATAAAACATACAATCATACAAATATAATTATAAATAAAATTTTGATAATCATGTAGATAATTATGTCAAAGAATCTTTACCTCTACCAATGATAAACCCAAGTACTACAAACTCTGACCTACTCCGGGATCTTCGAACTTGAAGACAAGGTGTTCAGTTTAATATTATTTGGTCCCGATAATTACTTATCTATAGAGCTAGGTCCATCAAATTAACTATAAACATTTAAGTTTTATGATAAAAATTTTTTATAAGACTAGGAGTCTAGGATAGATGATCGCATGACACCAATCTGAGATCCTTGATCTCACAGTGTCGTTCCATGACACCTCCTACCCGAACCCATAAATATCTTTGAACCATGATCAACTAAACAAGTAGAGAGAGAAAGAGTGAAGAAAAGAGAGAAAAAAAAGAAGAGAGAGAATGTCAAGAATTCCCCCTTTTCTCTCTATTTTCTATTTTTTCTTTCTTTTTTTCTTTCTCATTTTTCTTCTCTTCTTTTTGGAAAACAGGGTTGGAAGGCTTTAGCCAACCACTCCCTCATCCATAAAATGGGTCCCCAGTGGCAGTGGTGACCCACCCCCACCTCGATGGCTACATCGGCCCCTGGCAGCCCGAGCACAACAAGTCCGACAATGGCAATCGGCTTGATGGGAGAAAACGGAAGAAGATACAAGGGATATTCCTGTTTCACCATTAATCCAACACCTTGTCAGTCTAAAACCTGGCAACAGTAACCCTCTTTGAGTTCAGAAGAAAAAATAAGGAAAACTCTAGGCATTACTTGGCTCTGGTGAGGTTGCATGGCTAGTTTGTTGAAAAAAATATCAAAGACCCTCCATGAAAAATCAAAGAAAAACAAAAGGATTTCTCATTGATGACGAATGGGGTTTCGGGGCAAAGTGGCTAGGAGAGGAAAGAGGCTTTTATAGACTAAAGGTCCAAGGGTTTGGCTGCCCTAGATCCTTTTCTTAATTAGAATCGGAGAAGAGGAAGGCTTTCAATTCCTGGGCGCGAGGTCTCCATTTTTTTCAGATGCTTTAAAGTGCAAAATTATTTAAAAAAATCTTAAGACTGGATCCTTACAAAATGTTTCTCATACTACTAGATATTAAAAATTATATTTATATTTTTTTTATTATTTAATTATATTGGAGCTAATTACTGTATTCCAGAAATGATAAGTCATCTACATGAACTTTTGTCCATCCGGCAGGCTTTGCATATTTCCTAAAATTATATTCTACGAAATATGCAACCATGTCATGCATCAACTCAGATGGTGGGTTTGGGATGTGACACTGTAAATGGGTTTGGGGTGTGCCACTTAAAAGGTTATTCTTTGGTGTCACTAATCAGTAACCGTGCATTTGAAGTATTTGGATCCAAGCAATTTACATCAGGTTAGCCTCTCTCATTTTCAAGACAAAAGGAGGAAGAAATTGTTTTCACTAGTAGTCTTGGATGTCAGGAAGTATGTTCTTTGGTAAATCATATAGAAATTCAATTGTCCCTTTTGTCAATACATGCACCATAAAATCAACTCTCAGAGTGCTCAGCTATACGAGGGACATGCTTTAACTGCTTTCCTCCTCACAGATCTTTGTTTCCAACATCTTCAAGGGGAACAAACCTGCTGACTGGTAACAACTGATGCCCGCGGTGCGCTTCTGAGGGAGGTTAACCGCGTCTTTTCTCCTTTCTCTGGGAGCTGTCTCCAAAGCAATAGGGCCTTCAAGGGTGTGAGAACCGCCTGCCTACCATAATAAACGATTAGCAAAATAATAATAACAAAATTTTCCAAGTTCCAAAATAATTTCTAAAATTGTCTTTGAAATATTCCCAAGCAACCAAGCTACTCAGTCCAATAGGGCAACTATAGGTGAATAATTCATGATTCATGAACAAGATTATAGACTATGGATCGTTGTTGATAGTTGCAGTGCCAATGTCATCCATGGAAAAGACATTCACCATCAGTGCTTATTCATGGTTTATAAACAAGATTATGGATTATATATTATAACATTATATATCGCTGGCATGTGCATTGCCATTGCTGCACCAGTATTGCCGCCTTCTAGCCTGTTAAAATTTGATTGAACCTGTCACGCTCCCGATCCGAGATTGTGAATCGAGGATCATGATAACCACCGCATACTCAAGAAAACTCTTTCTATAAGAATGCAAGGCATCTTATCATGCTATCTCAAAACAACAGCGGAATAATTAGACAATAATTTAAATCCAAAATATAACGATCTAAATTTCTTCTAAAATGTCTCAATAAATTCAACAATATTCATAGTCCTTACATCAAATTCAATAAGATTTTCAACCGAAAATAAAAGTATAGAGATTCTGCTTCTGATCACTCTTCCATTCATATCTTGTATCATCTTAATTCCTCAACATCTATAAAAACAGTAAAATAGGAGGTAATGAGCTAGACAGCCCAGTAAGCAATGATCACTTCTCAACAGATTTCATCAGGCATTTAAGTAAATAATCATTTATAAAAAATAAGCATATAGAGTTCATCAATTCGAAATCAATTTCAATTATGCAATATAATTCATGCCAAATTCATTTCTTTTTCGAAAATTCAAGTTTCTTTCCAGATTTTAATTTTTTTTGTTCTTAAATTCTTTTCGTCAACCATGAACTATGACCACATTTTTCCTATGGCAGGGTCATAATACCGCGTATCTGCTTGCGGTAGGCTGCGAATCATCTGGTAGCCATGTCCTTTGGAACCACTGGTCTCGCTAACGATTTGTCGCTGGTCTCTCTGGCGATATGTCGCTGGTCTCGCTGGCGACATAAACCCTCAGGACAATCAATTGCCAACGTATATGCCCCCATTGGCGGGGTCCTTTACATAGTCAGGTTGTCAATTCATAATGTTTCTTATATCATAATTCTTCATAAATCATATTTCATATTCTAATTTCGATAATAAAACATATAATCATGTAGTATCGAAATCAATCAATATAATGCATCATAAAATCAATATGTTCAATCATGCTTTATTATAATATTTCAAATAAGATATTTTCATAACAAAATATCAGTCATCCAATTCATGCATCGTTTCACAAATCATGTCAGAAAAATATATTATAATTTCCGATAAATCTAGAAAAAATGAAACATTACTTACCTCGAACGTATTCCAATAAATCCACATAATTCTATAAATTTTTCTTTCAAAAATTTTGTTCGTAGATCATATTGCGATATCCCATGGTCAAACATCCACAATCCTATACAGAATCAATTTCAATAATTAGAAAGAATACGAATACCATATTTCAACGGTTTAGACTGGGTCCGATCATCTAATTTCATCTAATCAAAATCTAATTAGGACCTAAACGATCCAAAATTTGACTATCAGATCAAGTCGAATAAGAAGTGATAGGACCGAGGTTTCTTCATCGATTTCATAAAATCAAATAGAGAGAGAAAATCAGAGGAGAGAGAATTCATGAGGTACAATTCGAATTGATCAGGTTACACAATCCAGTATTACGATTGGTCCAATATCTCGATTGGTGAAATCAACATGATCAAATCAAGTCATGGCTAGATCGAAATCAGGGATGATCAAATCTAAAGATTCATGGTCTGATTAAGGTGGGTGCCAGTACGCTGTCTGACAATCACGGATCAGGGTTCTTCATTAGAATCAGATCAGGACTATTGAAAGAAATTTTTTCATTCACTATCATTTTTAGAGAGAGAATCAATCAAGAGAGAGAATATTTTAGAGAGAGAAAATTCTAGAGAGAGAAAATTCTAAAGAGAGAAAACTCATCTTGAATTCTTCAGACAATATGATTCAACAAATTCTGATTGATTGGATCAAATCATGCTAAAATTATCATGTGGTCAATTCAATAAGATCATGAGAATAAAATCTAAAAAATACCTGATCTGATCAAAATGGATGTCGGTGTATCGTCTGATGATCACAGATCAAAAATTCATCACGAGAATCATTTAAATTCATCATCATTCTTCTCAAAATTCTAAAAATCTTAGGGGACAGAAATAATCTAGAGAGAGAAAGTAGAGAGAGAAAGTCCAATTCTAGAGAGAGAAAATACTAGTTCAGGTTGAAGAAAGAGAGGGAAGAGAGAGAAACTCTCTTTCTCATATTTTATTATTTATATCATTATTTATTAATTTATTTTTTTTTTCTTTCTTCTTTTTTTTCTTTTTTTTTTCTTTTTCTTCACGGAAGAGAGAAGAGAAAATCCTATTATTATTATATTATTTTTCTTCTTCTTTTTCTCTTTTTTTTTCTTTTCTTTTCCTTCTTTTTCTTTTCTTTTTCTTTCTTCTTCTTCTTTTCTTTTTCTTTTTCTTTTCCTTCTTCTTCTTCTTCTTTCTTCTTCGGGCTCTTCCCTGGCCGAAACAGGGGACCGGTGGGTTCCCTCCTTTGCCCGGTCGTTCAAGCCACGGCCGTCACAACAGAGGCCGGCGGCAGAGGGGGGCCACTCTCCTAGGTTCGGAGAGGCAAGGCCGGCGGTCGGTTGTGATCGCCGGCGCTGGAAAATCCAAAGGAAGAAGAGACCAAAACAGGGGTCTCTTCTCCGACCAAAAATCGACGACACCCGTCGCCGGCAATCGCGCACAAAGGCACGGGAAGAAGGGGAAAGAAGAGAGAAAGTGGAGGAATAACTTACTTCGGCCTCCGGTGACCTCGTCGGTGAGCAATCACGGCGAGAACAAAACGATTATCTGCGGCTCCGATCGGGAAATCAGGGAGAAAAAGAGGGGAAGAGGACAGATGATCGGCTTCTAAGGAAGGGGAGGGTCTTTTTATAGAGAGCCCTAAGACTCCTGGAGGTCCTAGGACTCCCGATTGTCGGGGTTTAATCGGAGAAGAAGACTCCTACCGGGAGTCTTCTTCTCGGTTCCCCTGCTTTCTCTTTTCTTTTTTTTTTTTGGGCTTGGGTCTTGCTAGATGGGCTTGGGCTTTGGGCTATAACATTCTTCCCCTCTAAAAGAAATTTCGTCCTCGAAATTTTTCTTACTTGAGTCTTCATAGTTTCTTACTTGAATCTCATCCATAAATATTTCAATATTCTAATTCTTGATATAAAATTCATTCTTAAATCATTTCATAAGGAAAAAGTAAATACATCAAATATCTATCTGAAACGGAACCATTTATTTTCTTATTTATCAAGACCAACATCTCAAAGATTTTTAATATTTTAAAATTTTAAAATTATGATCTCATTTCTTATAAAAATAATATTCAATATCTCATGACTCAAATTAAAATCAAATACATCCCTTGTAGCTAGAAGAAAATCAATGTCTCTATTCTTGCATAAGAACTTCATTCATTATCATCATTTATTTTTTTTATTTATTTTAAAATATTAACCACTCTTAATTTCAACCCATCATAAGATAGAAAAACATACTTCTATGAATCATATGATGACATCCCAATCAATCAAAATTCAAAAAAATATTTTCTCTTATTCGTACTTTCAAAGGTTGAAGATTTATCATTTCAATCTCATTCTTGAACTTTTAATATTTTAATTCTCGATACAACTTCATCATTAAGTCATTTCATAAAGATCAATATCACCACTGTTGATTAAATCAATATCACTATTTCTAATCATCAAAATTTTCTTACTCAAACCCTCAAACTCTTAATATTCTAATTCTTGAAGCAAATTTTATCATTAAGTCATTCCATAATAAAAATCAATAACTCAAAAATTGATCTAAATCAAAACTATATTTTTCTTATAATCAAAATCAATGTCTCTATTCTAAGTTAGTATATCAATTTTTCTTTATCTAAACATTAACAACTCTTAATTAATCAATTCATTATCAAATTAAATTATAAATAACTCCAATCCATCTTTTGTAGAACAATCATCAATATTAATAGATAATCTCAATCTTTTCTATTCAGTCAGAGAAATAATAACGATCAAAAGGGTCCAAACTTCAAATTTTATTATACCCTAGAGATAAATATTTGAGTATAATAATCTAAGATCGAAATCGTTATTCGATAAACAATCTCAAATTCTTTCTAATAAATAGAAAATTTTAAATTTTAATTCTAGGATAGAAAAAATTTATCTCTAAATATTCTAAATCTAAAATCAAAAATTAAGGGTCCACTCATCTTAAAATCAGGATGCTAAATATTTTTGTAGCATAGTAGGTGGAAGCACTACTTTTAAAAATCACATTAGGATATCTAAAATAATTCAAAATTTTAAAATATTATTCTTTCTAATATCAATAAATTTTTTGTATCAAACCATATCATCTATCATAATTCTTTAACTCAAAGGGTCAACATTCCTGACTTACTCAAAGTAATCCAGATTACCATGCTTCCACTGCGCACTCTGATCTAACAATCAAAACTTCTTAGGTTCATCAAAAAAAAGTTCGATCAAATTATTTCTTTATCTTATCAATAGAAAAGATCTAAAATTTTAAATTTCAATTGAAGTCAAAGATTAACCTTCGATTCTCATTCATACTTCTACTGGTATACAATAATCTTGATTAACCCTTGAGTCCAATATCATATTTAAACCATCATATAGATTTACTATAATCAATATGAATCAAATCTTAATTCTCATATCAATTCAATTCGATAATTTTCAAACCAAAATTTTTATAAGTCAAATCAACGAGAAAATCCTTCGATGCTTCACCAAATTTGGACATAATCAGAATATATTAAGAATTTCAAATCATTATTTTTTTTCCTAAAATTTCTATCATCAGGATCTTCAATATCTATCAAATATCCTTTCATAACAATTATACAAGCTTTAAAAAATCAAATCTCCATTTAATAGTAGATTCAATTAGGGACCTCGTTAACAAAAGCAAAGGAACTCCGTATCAATTCTTAAATCCAAAATTTTTAAATTATAAATTCACATGGATCCCTTAATCTGAAATAAATATAAATCAGATCTTTTATCTTAATCTGAAGATATCAATTTTTTATTAACAAACTTAACAATAATATCAGAAAATCTCTTGATCAACTTAGATATGAAATTTTTTAAATTGAAATTTCATACACATCATGTAGTCTCCAAGAGACATAATAAGATCTATTATCTGGATCTAAAGATGATGATTAAAGATTCCAGTACGATGAATATGCTATAATCTCAAAATTAATTTCATCAATAAGACATAGGTTTCTTTGCAATATCCTCAAATATGCATTCATCCTAATATGCCACTTTATATATAATCCACATACCAAATTCAATTTCGATAAATATTTCAATCAAGCATCATAAGAGATTTTTCTTAGTCCATCCTAAAATAATATTTTATCATCAAACTTTATCTTGCCAATAATAGTCAACTTCTCAACTAGAAGTAATATCATAGTATTATTCTCATATCGAATTTGAACTTACGATTCACTTGAATAATCAATGATCAAATTAATAACCATAATGCACAATAAAATTTTATGTCAATCCTTTTGTGATTACTTTGATCAAGATCTAACTAATCATATCATGATCAATAGATCATCCATCATATTTCAAACTCCATATGTCATAATCTCTTGCGATCCTTTTATACATAATCTCAATGTTTAATCAAAATTTATAAATATTTCTCCCACTACAATCGTCAAAGATCTACACTATAATGTCCCTGGTGTCTATCCACTTACACTCATTCTATATCTGATTGTATGTTTCATAATTCATCCACTTATGCTCTGATACCATATTAATTGTCATGCCCCCGATCCAAGATTATGAATCGAGGGTCATGGCAACCGCCGCATATTTATATAAAACTTTTCCTATAAGCATGCAAGGCATCCTATCATGCTATCTTAAAACAACAGCGAAATAATTAGATAATAATTTAAATTCAAAATATAACAATTTAAATTTTTTCTTTAATGTCTCAATAAATTCAACAATGATTCATAGTCCTTACATCAAATTCAATAAGATTTTCAACCGAAAATAAAAGTATAGAGATTCTGCTTCTGATCACTCTTCCATTCATATCTTGTATCATCTTAATTCCTCAACATCTGTAAAAACAGTAAAATAGGAAGTAATGAGCTAGACAGCCCAGTAAGCAATGATCACTTCTCAATAGATTTCATCAAGCATTTAAGTAAATAATCATTTATAGAAAATAAGCATATAGAGTTCATCAATTCGAAATCAATTTCAATTATGCAATATAATTCATGCCAAATTTATTTTTTTTTCGAAAATTCAAGTTTCTTTCCAGATTTTAATTTCTTTTGTTCTTAAATTTTTTTCATCAACCATGAGCTATGACCATATTTTTCCTGTGGCATGATCATAATACCGCATATCCTACCTGCGAATCATCTGGCAGCCATGTCCTTTGGAACCGCTGGTCTCGCTGGCGGTTTATCGTTGGTCTCTCTGGCGACATGTCGCTGGTCTCGCTGGCGACATAAACCCTCAGGACAATCAATTGCCAACGTATATGCCCCTATTGGCGGGGTCCTTTACATAGTCAGGTTGTCAATTCATAATGTTTCTTATATCATAATTCTTCATAAATCATATTTCATATTCTAATTTCGATAATAAAATATATAATCATGTAGTATCGAAATCAATCAATATAATGCATCATAAAATCAATATGTTCAATCATGCTTCATCATAACATTTCAAATAAGATATTTTCATAACAAAATACCATTTATCCAATTCATGCATCGTTTCACAAATCATGTCAGAAAAATATATTATAATTTACCGATAAATCTAGAAAAAATGAAACATTACTTACCTCGAACGCATTCCAATAAATCTACATAATTCTATAAATTTTTCTTCCAAAAATTCTGTTTGTAGATCATATTGCGTATCCCATGGTCAAACATCCAAAATCCTATACATAATCAATTTCAATAATTAGAAAGAATACGAATACCATATTTCAACGGTTTAGACTGGGTCCGATCATCTAATTTCATCTAATCAAAATCTAATTAGGACCTAAACGATCTAAAGTTTGACTATCAGATCAAGTCGAATAAGAAGTGATAGGATCGAGATTTCTTCATCGATTTCATAAAATCAAGTAGAGAGAGAAAATCAGAGGAGAGAGAATTCATGAGGTACAATTCGAATTGATCAGGTTACACAATCCAGCATTATGATTGGTCCAATATCTCGATTGGTGAAATCAACATGATCAAATCAAGTCATGGCTAGATCGAAATCATGGATGATCAAATCTAAAGATTCATGGTCTGATTAAGGTGGGTGCCAGTACGCTGTCTGACAATCACAGATCAGGATTCTTCATTAGAATCAGATCAGAACTATTGAAAAAAATTTCTTCATTCACTAATCTTTTTAGAGAGAGAATCAATCAAGAGAGAATATTTTAGAGAGAGAAAATTCTAGAGAGAGAAAACTCATCTTGAATTCTTCAGATAATATGATTCAACAAATTTTGATTGATTGGATCAAATCTTGCTGAAATTATCATGTGGTCAATTCAATAAGATCATGAGAATAAAATCTAAAAAATACTTGTCTGATCAAAGTGGATGTCGGTGTACCGTCCGACGATCACAGATCAAAAATCCATCACGAGGATCATTTAAATTCATCATCATTCTTCTCAAAATTCTAGAAATCTTAGGAGAGAGAAATAATCTAGAGAGAGAAAGTAGAGAGAGAAAGTCCATTCTAGAGAGAGAAAATACTAGTTCAGATTGAAGAAAGAGAGGAAAGAGAGAGAAACTCTTTTTCTCATATTTTATTATTTATATCATTATTTATTAATTTTTTTTTTTTCTTTCTTCTTTTCTTTCTTTTTTTTTATTTTTCTTCGCGGAAGAGAGAGGAGAAAATCCTATTATTATTATATTATTATTATTATATTATTTTTTTCTTCTTTTTTTCTTTTCTTTTCCTTCTTTTTCTTTTCTTTTTCTTTTTTTTTCTTTTCTTTTCCTTCTTTTTCTTTTCTTTTTCTTTCTTCTTCTTCTTTTCTTTTTCTTTTTCTTTTTCTTTTTCTTTTTCTTTTCCTTCTTCTTCTTCTTCTTTCTTCTTCGGGCTCTTCCCTGGCCGAAACAGGGGACCGGTGGGTTTCCTCTTTTGCCCGGCCGTTCAGGCCACGGCCGTCACGGCAGAGGCCGATGGGGGCCACTCTCTCGGGTTCGGAGAGGCAAGGCCAGCGGTCGGTTGTGATCGCCGGTGCTGGAAAATCCAAGGGAAGAAGAGACCAAAACAGTAGTCTCTTCTCCGACCAAAAATCGGCGACACTCGTCGCCGGTAGTCACGCACAAAGGCACGGAAAGAAGGGGAAAGAAGAGAGGAAGTGGAGGAATAACTTATTTCGGCCTCCGGTGACCTCATTGGTGAGCAATCACGGCGAGAACAAAATGATTATCCGCGGCTCCGATCGAGAAATCAGGGAGAAAGAGAGGGGAAGAGGACCAATGATCGGCTTCTAAGGAAGGGGAGGGTCTTTTTATAGAGAGCCTTAGGACTCCTGGGGGTCCTAGGACTCCCGATTGCCGGAGTTTAATCGGAGAAGAAGACTCCTACCGGAAGTCTTCTTCCCGGTTCCCTGCTTTCTCTTTTTTTTTTTTTTTTTTTGAACTTGGGTCTTGCTAGATGGGCTTGGGCTTTGGGCTATAACAGAACCAATAATCGATCTATCAACAACATGACATACCTTTGTTCATGTACTTCTCTATTCCCCAGATGGTCGAGGATCTTTTGCCAAATTTTCTGCGCTTTCTGAAATTCAAACCTTCTTTCCCAAGATAAGTAATTCTTCAACTTCAGGTAAGCATATGCTGATACCAACAGATCTTCACTGTGATTTCTTCAATGCAGAATAGAGGGAATGTTAAAAGCCAAGAGGTTCTTTCATACGGTGTTGTAAGAATAGGAAAGGAAGCTGCAAATAAGAAAAGCATCCATTCATTGCTCCAGGAAAGAGTAAAGATGAATGGTCATAACCAACAGCCATATTTGCTGAAAAAGAAAATTCACAAATATGTTTTTGGCGGCAGAAGCTGATTCATACATATGGTGCAACTAATATATACATATTTGTGATAAAGTTGAAATACACCACATAATGCATGTCAATTTTACAAAAATTAAACCGCTAACATTCAGTTCTTACTCAGTGCAAACACTGCTCTATGTAGAAATCCTTCTTTACAGCCAAAACCATGAAATACGTTCATGATTTCTCAGCTCATCCGCAGGCTCGTCTCCATTTTATGCTGTAGTGAGAATAATATGGTTTTAGCCTTCCTCATGCTCATCGTCTTTTTCTTGATAATTGTCAACTTGTCATAGACACACCATGGAAAGCTCAGGAAATGAGGCCTGTTCAAGCCTTCATTATAGCAACCCCAGTAGTCCGGATGGTATGTCACGTGATACCAAGCAGATGCCTTAGCATAGACATCATCTTCATCCTCACAATCGATGCGCTTCTCATTGAACCATGCTCTAGCTTCTTTCCTCAATGACCTAACTGCCAATCCAATTGCCTCGCCATCCTTGTACTTAGTGAAGTTCTTTGACATCTTCATTATACTCCCACTAAGGATCTCAGCCTCGGTTTTTATTCCATAATGTTCCAACAGGTTCCCCAACTTGAAATCATATTCCCCCTTGAACAAAAAAGCTTCATCAAGGTACTCCTCAAAGCCATCAACTTCCATGTCAGGGTCGTATGATTTCCTAGCCATCTCCTTTGTAAATGCCTTTATCTGGCCCCATGTGTGGTCTTTGATTGCTCTGTAGAGCTTTCCTATTACTCCCTTTGACTCATAGGTAACTTTGTCCAGCTTTTCCATGAAATCAGGATACTCCTTGACATGCAAATGAGTAGGGATTTCAGCAGGCACTCCTGTCTTTGGGAAGTCAACAGCAATAGAGAAGAGTCTCGCAAGCTCTGTGCATTCCTCACTCTCAGCCTTGAGTGGCTTCTTATCTGCAAAGACTGTGTGGGCATTTGCAATAATTCCAAGGCTGTCATTGACTATATAATTGGTAAAGTACTCCATCACTTCCTATATCAAATCAGCAGGCGCATTGTTAGCAATAATGTATTCTATGATAACAAGTTTACAAATGTTTGCATAAGAATCAACTGTTTTTTTCTTGCTCATTGTGTACGGACGGCAAAAATGCTGGAGATGTCTCCGCATTGATGCTACATATATGTCCAGAATGATGACCGTTAGAGAACAAGGAAAAGCAACACTGTGGAAATTGAACCCCTCTTTCACTGGGAGAAGATTCCATTTTCTTGTGTTGAGGTATTTTCCCAAGTGATCAACATGGTAGTTCTGGACCAGTAGTGCTCCCACCATTGTTCTCAAAAAAATAAGTAAACAATAAAGACTAGAAAAGGCAGGTAAACGGCCCAGATGTTGACTAATTTAACTCTTGAAAATGATATGGAAGCTCACCTTGTTTCCATCTTGAAAATAAACGTCAAAGGCACGAAGTGATTTATCATCACAAGATAAGAAAGACATGGTCAGAAGATTTGTGAACAATCAAATAGCTGATATAACGGAAATGATATGTACCATTTAGGTTCACAGTTTTAGTATATAAAGTAAATGTATACCTACCAACACTATTCATTTGATGACAAGAAACAAAGGCAAAAGGGAAAGTTCCTTGGATAAAGCTGAGATTATCTTTTTGTTCTTGTAAGCTTCCTAAGCAAGATGGAAAATGGAACTGCTTCATGGGGTATCTAGTGCACCTAGGCAACATCGACTAATCTCTTTGTTGAAGAGTGCCTAAGTATGTTAATCTACATTAGAAATTGAGAAAACAGGTGGTACTGCACTTAACAGCATTTGATGGTTTATACAAGAAGCTACCTAGAATAAGGACTCCACTACATTGAGAGGAAAGAGGTGAGCAGGAAAGTATTATAAGTATTTCCAAGGGCAAAAAGTATTATAAGTATCCCATACAATTAAGCTGGGAAAAACCACAATCTTGGATTAGTTATTTGGTAGTTCAAACATTTCTGCATATATTGAATACGTGCTCTTTTTATTCCCCTGCATAAACAGTTTTAGATATAATTCAAGTGACACCAAGAAAACACAAGATCATATAATAAAATGAAGAACTATTAGAAAGTTGGATTTCTTTTTTCTTTTTGGTACAAAGAAAGTTGAATATTGCAAGAAAATTGAGAACTTCAAAGTATTACCTCAATTGTTACATCATGATCTAAGATCTCACTTGGTGCTGAAGTGTAATCCATAGGCGTGACTACACGAGGAGGAATGAGATCAGCATCCCAACTCACAAAGTATATATCCCCATCCAAGTCACTCCCTGAACACTCATTTGGGTGGGGCCTAAAAATAATAGCACACAAAATCAAGAAATGCTATGATTATTTGTACTCACAAAAACTTTTTGCATGTGCCAGTAAATCAGAAGAATCCAAATAGCATGCATTAAGTATATATTGTGCAAATAAACTATCGACTGTGAAATCTGAAAATTCTATAAAAGGGTGGTAGAGTGCATGAGGCTCCTGCCACTGTGGGGTCTAGGGTATGCAACCTTCCCTCCGCAAGAGGCGAGACTGTTTCTGTGCTTCTAACCCATGACACCCAGGTCACAAATCTGTAAGTTCTATTAGATATTCAATTACCAATAGTTGCACAAGAAGAAAATGGAAGCATGTACATTCATAAAAGGATATCAAAATAATCAATAAATGAAAACCCTCAATCTGGGAAGATAAATTTTGTCAATCTCATCTAATATGAAAATCTATATAATCTATACTTTATGAGTAATATTGCAAGGTTGATGAAAGTAGATTTAAGATCAAAGTCATGTACAGATCCCTTCATATAGAATTAAGACCTATCCTTTGGCACTAGTTGTTTAATAAATCAAAACCTGCAAGGTTCATATGCTCAATGGGAAACTATTAATTATATGAAGCTAAAGATTTCAACTTGGAAGACTTAAAGGATGAGGCTAGAACTCTATGATGTGACTGGCTGCATGCTCTGAAGTATTTGGATCATATGAATGAATACGAACTACAAATAAATGAAGAAAGAAGAAAGTAATACCCAAATAGTTTATTATCCAGATTATAGTAGAGAGCAGCTGATAACAATGAGCATGATATTACACATGGTCAGCCCAAATGGGTTATAACTTTACACAATAAATATACATATAGATAATTATTCAAACCATGAAACAAGCTCGGCGGGAGCCTATTAGAAGGAATATGATTAAATCATAACCAATATGCTAGTAATTAATCAAAAGCAACATTCAAGGAACCTCATGTTCTTAACTGCTTCAAGTCCACTTCTCAGAAATATCAATGTGGTACAAAATATACAGCAAATGCACATTTTAGAACTGCAAATTGTACCTGATTATATTGGCATAAATTATATGCAATTATATCAATGGATTTCCAAAAACCAGAATGTCGAGTATTATAAGGACATGTGCAAGGACTATTGCCAAATTGTTTTTGTTTGTGAGTTTTTACACATCTACTTATCTATACACATGTCTCCATGCACATGCAGCAATATATGTATTTATGAGGCTATGCTCCTTACTAATATATTTACTTCCATGGTAATTATCCAACACTAGTTCATCAAATTTCCTGGTACTAGAGAAAGCACTAACTGTTCCAAGCACTTCATGATAGAAATCATGACTTACTGCAAGAAAGAGAGATTCACACATTATCAATCTCAAAAATTGGAGGTGGCCGCCACACCAACCCCAGAAAAATCACACTTCACACAAGAAAAGGATTCACCAGCATTACAAAAATGAATAACCTGACATTACACCAGAGAAAACTCACAAAGAGAAATTTAACTTGATATTTCTCATTGGTGAAGTGATTGTAAACTTCTATATGGGAATACTGACAGGCTCCAAGACACAATTTACAAAGATTTGATCTCCGAGTTACAATAGCAGTTTGAATAAAGTAAGACAACTAAATGAATCTAGAACTGCAGCGAGTTGTCACCAAAATGAAGTCTGACACAATCCACAGAAGCACCACATCTAAGACTTCAAGAATGAACAAATAAAATCATATTGCCATACCCTTCAAATCATTTTGAAACAAGCTATCCATAGTTTGACACAACATTCCAAATTCTGAGCAGTAAAATAGTTTGATGCATGAAGATATGGAGTCCAAAGCCTGATACAACTTTGTCATGCATCAAACTGTATACTTTGAAGTCTATGCCAATCCCAACACTACCTTGATCTCAGGTTCCCAGAACTACAAATGTTCATCTTTCCTCATTGCTGCACCCTCACTATAAGCTTGTTCCACTGATTTTCTGTGCCATTCTGCTTTTGCTTGGTTTGGCACTCTTCTAGTAAAGTCGCAATATCTTCTCCATCTAGAGTCTAGTATTGCTAATGTCTTGAAGATTATTTTGTCCAAGCTGTTGATTTACCCTATCTGTGGCACACAAGTAAGTGAGACCATGCGATTATAAAGTGATTTCCTCCTGGCTCCATTTCAATTTCATGGAGCTTTTCCAATTTATTAGTTTCACTAGATATGTCTCCATCTCTCTCTTTTGCATGACAGCTTCATGACAACAAAGCAAGTCCACAATTGCTATCTACCTACCATTAATTTCAAGAAAAATTAACTTCCAGCAATTTTGACCAGGTTCTTATTTTTGACTTTTCATTTCTATGATGATTAAGGTATTTTTTGTTTCTAATTTCCAAGTCCAAGCATTCCTCCATTACAATTAACATTTTATTTTATCCTCTTTTCATCAACCAACACTACTTCACATTCTAGTAACATAGCCCACTATACATCTCTTTGAATTCTAACTGTAACTTTCCATTTGTACTGCAAGAATTTGGATAAATATCCCGAACAAAATCTTGCAGCATTTTCATCCTGGTTCCCACAAGTTCAGGAAAACCATTTAGAAGTATACAAGTAATATATGTGAATGATTCTTCCTTTTTTTTTTTTTTTTTTGCTTTTGATGCTATCATTATCACTGACAGTAAATTTATCATCTAGTACGATTGGTTTCTTTGAGTGCAATATAAATTGTAATGCTTTCTTTACTTCAATATATCCATTAGGCAATTGCGAAAGGATCATTTTTGGTGCATAAAGAGAAGATCTAGAATAAACAACTAGTAAAGACATATCATCTCATCACAACAAATCCCCACATAGTATTGATACTATAATTGTGCAGTTCAAGGTAGAAAAAGTTAGCACAAACCAGCAGAGGAAAAGTACGAAGCAAATTAGATATAGAAGAGGGTTCTGTGGATTAGACTGGCTCATAGATTGAAAGCAAACTTCAAATACAAATTCTAAGCATTGTGTACCTTTTCCCTTTCTGTGGAAAAACAACACAGTCAACCATATGGTGCAGCTCTGGAACATCAACAGCTGATAAAACACGGATGTCCCCAGGGTGGAGGCAGGGGTTTTTAGCAATGACAACTTTCCCCTTCAGCACAGCAGTATGGTGGTCTGATTCACTTCCACCATACATGAAAAGACCATTATTGTGGAACTGCATTCTTCCAGTGCAAGAAACTTGAACAAATACCTGCCCATATTCCAAGGTTCTAGTTTCATCCAAGCACCCCATCATTGCTCTTCCTTTCTGAATAAATATTCTCGACTTATTTTTCAGTTCCAACAACCTTGCTGCCCTAAACGTTTGGAGCAGCATTGAAATGAAAGGTTCAGAATCAGGCTTATAACCACACAATAGCAATTCTTTGAGAACACTGGTTGTTTCTCCTGGGGACATAAGCTCGATTGCTTCCCATGCCCTATCTGGATCAGTTAACATCTTATCCAATTCATTCACAGCTTCTTCTTGCTTCATTTCAAAAATCCAATCCCCAACTCCCAATGTTGAAAGAAGAGTGATCAGCTGACGGTTGAGGAAACATGGCTGATACTTGCTGTATGCAAGGACATCCAATTTCGTGTTATCTGATTTATATTTGCGCATGCTTTCTCGCAAGGATAGCTTCTTCGATGAGGTTGGATCGACAGCAACAACACCTTTATAACCACCATATCTGATTTGGAAGGCTGATGGAGTTGAACTTTTTAAGCCACACTTTATGGCCACTCTCCTAGAAAATTCAGCAGATATTTTCCCAATACCATCAGAGAAAACATATTTTCCATCTCTTACATCAGGGATATCATCAACATCATGCTTGTCAACAGTTAAAGTTTCAGTAGAGGAACTAAAAGATTGACCAAGCCTAGCAGCATATTTAGCCACATTTCTTATCTCATGGAAATCGCCCATCCACTTTCTGATAGCAGCTGCAGTTAATCTTCCATTTGAAGCAAACATCCATGAAGAATTTTCCCGTAACTGACTAGATGAGAAAGCAAGAAATTTAAAGTTCTTACCACCGATAGTTATGCCATTTCTCAGTACTGACAGTGTTCTCCTATAAAGGGCAGTATGCTTTTCATTTCCTGCAGAACCAGATCGGGATGACAAATCTGTTGAATGCATTTTCTCCCAATCCTCATCAACAAAAGAAACTCGAATAAAATTTTCTATATCTTCAGAAAAATGGCGTAGCACACGATTGGACACATTAACCTCAGGTCCATAAAAGTATACTTTGGAAGGGGTCACTTGCACCCTGTAAACATAAACCAAGCCAGAATCCAAAGATATGCTAGGTGATTTTGGAAGGCGGGTGGATCTTTTAAATTTTGAGTACTTTTCAGTCAGCCAATTTGCTGGATTGAAAAAGGAGCTTTTTGAAAAATACATCTCTTCTATGGCACATTCTATATAATCAATACGGACATACTGAGGACTGACCAGCCTAAAAAATTTTTCATCAAGCGTGGGCCCAAAAAGTGTCCCGTTCTGAACCATATGATTAATCTTGAAGAGAATTTTATATGGAACCTCAATCCTTGGGCGAGGTTCGACAATTGGGACTAGATCCAAGCTGCAAGAGTAGGAAATGCCTCTCTCCAAGTCAAAATGACCTTCAGATTCCTTATAAAAGACAAAGTAGTCACGGATATTTGGAAGATCGCAGTCATACGACAGCTGCAAACACAATGCAGAAGATTGTCCAATGCTACATAATGGGGAGAAATCTGTCGTCCTGACCCACTGATCATCTGGAGGGTCTTTAAAGTAATTATATATTGGATCTTCAAGCAGAAGACCTGAATTACGTGGGAACAGTTCATAAATCTTGGGAGCAGCTACCACCTGTAGTTCAGTAACTACACTAACAATTAGGTAAAAAAGGAAAACAAAAGAGGCATCATGCTTGGGGCATAAAGTACTCTACAATGCCAAAAGGCAAAATATCTGCATCAGAGAACTACTATTTCTTATGCTGGATTTCTGACTAGATCATTGGTTTCCATGAAAACAAACATGGAGATATAAGAAAGACAGAGAAGGATTCATGGCCAACCATGTTATATTCTGAGTACTTATTAGAAAATAAATACCAGTATAACTAGAACAGCTGTACAATTGCTAAATAAAAGAAAAGATAATTGAAGGAGAAAAAAAAGAGCATATAGAGAAGAACATGAACAACAAAAGAAATACAGATTAAGAAAGCACTTAGGAAGTTTATGTGAGAGAGAGAGAGAGAGAGAGAGAGAGAGAGAGATAGAGACAGGTAGATTTCAGAGGGATTGAGAAACAGGTAAGGCACCTTTGTTAAAAGGTTTAGCCTCAGTAAGAAATGAGCTACCAAGAAATGACACACATGCATGCATGCACATATATGTGGTGAAGCTAAGGCTAATTTTGAGAGAGTTTGGAAGCAATTAGATGCCAACTTTCAGCTACACAGAAAATGCTGGAATGTAATCCATGGGCCAAGTTTAATAATGTTTTGCCCTTTGGTGCTAGAACAATATCATAAAATTAGTACTGAGATCCAAAATGTGTTCTCTTTTTTTCCCTTATCTCCTAAGCACAGGCCTTTCATTTCTCATTCCTCCATCCTTCTCTCTCCCTCACTTTGGCCACCCACTCTCCCCACCCCCCAGCTCATCCACCTCAACATGATACAACTTACCCACCATAGCCCAGCACTGCACAGTCCTCCACAACCAATCAAAATCAGCACCTGAACCCATGCTCCTTTTTTGCACATACCTAACGGACACATATTAATGGAAGCTTTGACAACCACTTTTCCACTTTGGGTTCCAGGACACCTCCAACTACCCCATTTGCCACCTCCAACAATAGCATTTTGTTGGGATCATTGTGGATAACAAGGTGTTGTTAGATCAACGTAGTGAGAAGGCTGTGCATGGAGGCACTGTTGAGGACCATAAGAGTGTTAAGGATGCCTATGCAATGAAGAAAGGTGGAAAAGCAGACCTTATGGTGAGTTTGAGGGGCTTTTGGCCAGGTCGGAGGTGGTGGTGTAGATGTTAATGCTCATGGCAGTTGGGGAACTTGTATTCTGATTGATCCCCACCATGGTGTATGTGTGCATTAATTGGGTGGCAGAAAAGAAGACTTAATCCCTGATTACCGTCACATCCAAAAGGAGGAAAAAATAGAAAGGGTCAATAGGTGTCAGCTGTTGGACTTGATTTAGCAGTTAATTCAGTAGTCCAGCTTACAAAAACCAGGTTATGGCAGGAAAGGAACTGGGTAATAGACTACCTGAATTACCTTAATACATTTCTTAGACTGCCAAACGCTTAAAGGTAAAAAGGTATTATTGAAATATAATCAGGCACCAAATGTGTCAGCTGAGCCTACATGGTCGCCTTTTTGGGCACACTCCCTTTTACTTGATTTAATCAAAAAAGTGGTATTTAGGTAACTGATGGTGTTTGTAAACCTCTCCTATCCAAAACATAAGTATTCACATGGCCAATATGCATATATACAGTGTTTGTACATATGTTTATCCATGTAAACAGATTTGTATGAATGGATACGTGGTTATATGCATGTATGCATTAAAGCCTGATATACCTCATTGACCCCTTCCCTAACAGCTTAAGCTTTTGGCAGCTAGCAGTTAGTTGACATATATATGCAAATATGCATATATCTACATATGCATGCTTTCACAGTCCATCCACATGCATGCACACAAGCACACAAAGATACAAACATATGCATGGAAGTATGTATGATAAGCAAATGAAAGTTCTGATTCTTAATACTAATAAAGGGAGAAAAAAAATGCTCTCATGATGGCATTCTTATTTTGCTTTATATACTGAAATAGGTTGTCATTCATGATTTATCATTACCAACCTTCAAAAATGCATCCCAGCTTTACTGATGAAGGTGTCACAAATCACAACAAGCTAAGAAATACACAGAGATGATATGGTTAGAGCTCAGACAATAATGATATAAACATATTATACATCCATGTAAGAATGTATGTATGTATTTATCCATGAGATTAGAGAGGCACTATTATAACTTGGTTCTGAAGCATCTTCACAATTAAGTAAAATAAGACAAAATGAGTTAAAAATGTAAAAATGATTCACAGAAGCAAACCTGAATCAAGAGAAACTGCAAATGTTGAGTAGATGAGCGGTGCAGCTGTATTTCCCATATGCTCTCATAAGCAAGTTCGAATTTATATGAATGGCCTCCCCGCGATAGGAAAAAGTATATTTTTCTCAAATTGAAGCCAAAATTAACTTTGACATCCATGGCAGACCAGAGGACAGAGAATTTGTTTTGTGAAACTGGGGAGCCAAAATGCAGTGTCGCATTTTCAAGGATGAATAAAGAGGTCCTTGGCTTTGGGACAATGTCACGTTCCACATCTCGAACCTTCAAAACAAAACCATCATACCACACAAGGTGTTTATGGGCTATAGACTCAGCATGTCTGTTCGTTGTAAACTGAACAATTGCATATGCTCTTGATTTTGCTGTGACGTATTTGGGAAGTCTAAACTTAAGTGCAAATATGGTTCCCTCGCCTGTATGTACCTCTAGAAATGCTTTTACACTTGGGGCTGTAGCAGTTGTAGGGAATCCATGGATATTAGTTGTCTTGCTTCCCATTCCTGAAGTTGTATTACATGCAACAATACCCCTTGGATTCAGAATTACTATAGACATAAGAGAACCTTATGTTAGCATTTTAAATGGCAGAATATAGTTTACTAGGTAAAAAGGGTTGGTGACAGCCGCAACACAACAATGGTAAGTATTTGAACCTCCAAGAAAAGGCTCACATGGTTATGCCTTAATTTTCATCACAATTTGTCTGATCACTTAAATGCGGATGAAAGTGTACCATTGCTGAAAATTCTAATTCATATCTAAAAGAGAGATGTTAGATCAAAAAGTTTAATACAGAAGATTTAAAATGTTCATTTCAATTTACAGGAAATTTCTATAATGAAGTATAAAACATTTCTGTTGTTAAATACAGGCTTAAATGTTACGGAGATCAAATAAGAGATTCTGAAACTAACAAAATGGATATAACATGGGAAGCTATGGAAAACTTAACTAGCTATGAGATGTGTCATAGATATAAGTTAACAAATATTCCAAACTATCAAGCAGCTATAACCAAGACATAATTTTACATAAGTAGAAATTTCCCTTAGTTATAGAACACCAGTACCTTTAGAGCTAGAATTGTGTTGAAAGATGATATATAAAAGACATCAGTGTTGTTCAGATTCAAAGTAAAGGATATCAATCTATAAAGGATATCAATCATAAGAAAACTAAATAGTTCATTATTCCATGTTGAGATCAATATTGGTAGGTTGGAAATGAAAAGTAAACCTCACTTAGTACATCTCCTCTGGTGAGTAATGCATGTATACACAACAGCAACTGTAGCATTTATCGGGGTGTGCTTTCTAACTATAACATACTACAGAAGCACAAATAAGTGATCTAGGAGAATAAATCTGCAATGAGTTTAACTGATATCCATTTAAAACCCCTTGAAGATTTTCAGAACCATTGAAATATTAAAGAAAGAAAACATTTTAGCTTCAAAGAAACCTTCTTATAATACTTAGATTAAAATAACAAGGAAAGCAAAAGAAGCTAAAGGCCACCAACACATTAAAAAAAAATTTAAAAAAAAATCATCAAGCATGATACTCCAATGGGATAAGGCCAGGCATTATGTGACAGTCGTCTAACCCGTTACTTAGTTGACAAATTTGATAATAACATGCAACATCATATTATTGTTATAACCAACTTAATGATCACTAAAGAAGCACATGTAGAACTAACAAGAATTCAATGACTACTTATTGTGTTAGCAATATATCTGTCAAGCTACATGAAAGAAGATATAGAAGCAGATTAAAACTCCAAAATGAGACATCGTTTCAAATATCCATACTAATCTAAGCTGCAAAACAAAAAATTAAAGAATAAACATAATTCTTCAAACATCCCACTTCTTTCTGACAAAAATAAATAAATTAAGTGAAGCACAAGAATAATGGCAGCCATCAAATATCGAGCTAGTTCATCAATCGCTGATAACCCTTAATTTCAAGCAAACAACTTCCATGCTAACCCCATCATATCATCTCAAGAATTTACCAAAACAAATAAACAAAGAACAAATCAAACATGAATCAGAACACATTCAAGAAAAGAATCGCAAAGAAAAAGTTTACCGTGAATTGCTTGATTTCCGCTGCTCCTAGGTCTCTCCCATCACTGCGAAACCGATATTAAATAGAGAGAAATAATCAACCCATCAGAATCTTAAAAAGGATTACTCTTTAAAAATCTTTATCTGCAGAAAGAGCGATCCTAACCACCACCACTTCCCGAAAAGAAAGAAGATGCATTGGGCGATAAAGGAAGCCGGGCGACAGAGGGATGAATGCCTAGAGAATTTTAAAGCTTGCTTGTGTTTCCGAACACCGCAGCCTTGATGAAGCGATTGGCGGGTCCACACGGTTCCATCCACCCGAGATACGAATGTGCCGGGGTGGGCGGCTGCTAAAACCAACGGGTGGTGAGGGGATTCCTACTTGTACGCTTCGCTTCGAAGTAGTGATGCGTCAACTCTGCTGGTCCCACCAAGGAGAGAATTGTGATGGCTGTTCGTGAAGTGGTGTTTCGACACAGTATTCATTCACAGCGACTGGGAGTCAACGACGAGTCTTCGTAATTTGTTTCGTTTATACTAGAATAGCGTGCCATGCCAACGTAGACTCTAATTTATGTATGCTTGTCCAACGTAATAAAGTCTAACAAAGAATTATGGCACCGCAGCTTAACCCTTTTTCTTTTTTTTTTTTTTTTTTTGTGTAAGACCACAGCTTATCTTTCGCCAACACGTTGGGTGAATGTTTTCTCAAGAAAAACATGTTGGGTGAATGTTTCACATAGTTGCGTATCAAAATATCGTGGATAACCAATAATTTTTTTGAACACAATAAATTCTTATCTAAATATTGTGGATAACCAATAATTTTTTTGAACACAATAAATTTTTATCTGATAATACATGTTCTTGATATTCTTTAGAAATTAAACTTGTACGTTTCTTGATAATAAATTAAACAAAGATAATCATATTATTAATTATTTATGAAATTTTATATGAAAAAAATCATATTTTGCAAGGTATAATTAGTTCTGCCGATGAAACTGAGTGAGAGTAAGAAGGAGATCAGCCTCAATAAAGCATCACTTATGGAGATAATCTGATCAATCTTGCAAAAGATAGAAGTTTGGCTTCCTACATGCAAAATTGACAAATGCAATCATAACTCATTAGAGATGTGATTATCTGGAAGTATCATAAGCTTGATAGCTTAATACCAGCATCTTTTCTGGATATATTTCAGCCAGGCATCTAAAATAACATGGAGTGCCAAAAGGATTCCTGAAAGCCGTGCAATTTAAGTGGCCAGCTTTCATAAAGATTTTTATAAAGGAAGTATGCATAAAAAAACAACTAAAGAGCACTTAGGCAGTAAATTTTTGGGAATTACGAGATAAACAAGGATTCTAGCTCTTTACAGTTGTTCCAATAAAAATAAAATAAGAAATGCAATTTGATAGGTTGCGATGCACAAGGTATTATGGCACAGACGTATGTGTAATGCAGACACCAACCTAGCATAGTACAAAACATTCGGCATAGCTAGATCGGCACTTGAATCCTGAGTTTCAATTTAATAAATCGTTAGTTGCATAATTTATAATTCTAACTCAGTTAAGCATATTAATATCAAAGCATATTAATATCAAGTCTGACCATATTTAGACATTTTGGTTAGTTTTTTCTTCTTCTTTTTTTTTTCTGTGTTGACAATAAATTAGAGCCCAACATAGTGATAAATTTTTGCTTTAACTTGTGAGCCTTGATTCATTTCATCAAATCTTTTATGTGAAATCATACCAAAAAAAAAAACTTTTATGTGAAAAAAATTCTAAATGCAAAAGGAAAAAACATGTGCTAACTGAATTTTGTACAAATTGTGGAATTGGATAACAAATTCTAATGCTACTTCAATTGACAATAATTCTAAAAAATATAAAGATATTTATAAAAGAAACCGTAACTAATTTTAAAATTAAATCACTTCTTTATTTAATTGTAAGTATGTCGCCTTGTAACAAGCAAATCCTTGCAAGTTAGCAGCATCTAAGCAAAGTGCGTCCTTCCGATCAATCAACATCATTTGAAATTTTACATTAATTTACTATAAACTTTTAAATGGAAAAACTTAAATACAAGTAAAATAATTAAAATGCATATTTTCACATAAAAATTTCAGTCAACTTTAAAAATTGAAATACAAAAAATTAAATCAATTGGGTTTCATATTTTTCTCAACACTTATTTTTGAAGTATGATGTATGATTATCTCAATAATCCTACTCTAGTGCACCTTGACCATCATTGTAAATGGCAACACTTCTATATAACCTAACACTACAGAAAAAAAAAATTAAAGAAGAAAATTAGACAAAATAAAATAGAGGAACGAAAATCAAAATTAAGATGGGTGAGTAGAGATTGGGATTTAGTAGCTATCTACCCAAAAAAATAAATTTGAGACCAAGCTGATGGCTTTGGACAGAGGGGATTGAGAGTGGAGGCTAACAAAGGTGTTGAGCTCGCCTTAGACCTTGCTATCGGGCAGCAAAGTATACAAAGATCAATAAAATAGGAAGGATTGATGGGAAAGGTGTTATGGAGAGGAAGTGGAAACAAAACAGAACTATTAGAATTGAAGAGGGCAAAAGTATATATGACATCTTTGAGACTAAAGGAGGAGAGGATGAGACTTGTCTTTGACCATTTTGCAATAAGTACGGAAAAGAGTGGATGGGTTAGAAATAAAGAATGGCTAGAAAGAGTAACTAATGCAAGAGGGAGAGAAGGTGAGGTGAGCCTTAGAGAAATGATAAAGTTGCTCTATTATGATCCGAAGATCATGGGTTCGAAATGTGATAACAACCTTTCTATATATGAAGGTGATGTTGGGAAATGTGTCCCAAAAAGCCAATCGTCAAGCTGTTGACGGTTGAGCAACCAAGTATTGTAATTGATTTGTTAATAAATAAAATATATTTGGCATTTTCATCATAAGCTTTCATCTTCTAATGAACTCCGTTGTTATGATGAAGTCCTTAGGACTATTTAAGTTCGATAAAGAGAAGATTTATCGATTAGTCCTTAAAACTGTTCACGACCAAATGATAGGCTGTTAATAAGGACGACAGCTTCTATCAAGCATAGGTCGCTGTAGGCCATATGGGTTGGTTGTCCTCTTAACCAAAGAGTGTGGAGACACTGGTATGGCATACAGGTGAGATGTAAGGGTACATCGTCATTGAACGTGACCAACTCCAGAGCATTCTGCTGTCGAGAATGTCTCTGATGGGATATAGGTATAAGTGTCCCTTAGACTTGAGATCGCCTCAGTGACTTGCAAGCAACTCACTGTGCTTTGGTACTGGACTAACTGAATTTCTAATTCAGGGACGGAAGGCTTCTGGGCACAGTCAAGTACTTGCGAAGTCAGAGTGTGATCGAGATGGGATTGACCACTCCAAGAGTTGAAGAAGAATGAGTCGCTGTATTTCAATTTAGCAAAACCTTGGCCAGGGTAATCCATCAGATGGATTTGATATTTTGAAATACAATGTGGACAACCTGATCAGAGTTGACAGTTGAGCTCTGGGGTGTCCTATGATCATTTTGGTCAAGGGGATGAATTATATGAAAACTATATCCGCATGGGTTCTAAGGATGTTGTTCTACACATTCGACCTATCCGGACGTCGGGTACCATTGCTAGATGGTCACTTCGATTGGTATAGAAATTTGTTTCTATGCTACCGGCTTAGGTTCGGACCTATGAGGTCACACACATTAGAGTTCATGATCCGATCGGATGGTTGATCAACGATTAAGAATCGTTCTAGGGTTAGATGATCAATACGATTGATATTTAACCCAGTGCAAGTGTTGCAGGAGGATCGATTAGCAATTCGATTGCTAATTAGCTTAATTTGATTAAGACAATGGGCTGAGATTAAGTCTAATTAAATATGATTTAATTAGATTTGGTTTGGGCTTGATTGGATCAAGTCCAATTGGTTTATTGGATAAGCCAAGTGCAAGGAAAGACTAGTCCTAGTTCAACTAGGACTTGGGTCAATCTAATTTCTAATTTGATTAGAAAATTAAATCAGATTTAAATCTAATTTAATCTGATTAAATTAGGTTCTTAATTAGGTTAAGACCTATTTTAATTGGGTTGATCTAATTTTGATTTGATTTGGGAAACCAAATTAAAACAAGTTATGAGACAGAATCCTAGTAGGACTAGGATTCCACCTTGCACCACATAAACCTTCTCCACGCCCTCTCTCTTATTCAACGCCAATCTCCACTTATTTTGTGCGACAAAAGCCCTCTCCCAGATCTCTCCCACGTTCACAAAAGGTCTCCTCTCTTCTTTCTTACATGGAAGGTGATTTGGATCAAATCTAAAAGGAATAAGTTTGGATTTCGAATTCTATGAGATAGAGTTTTAGAAATCCAAAACTCTTTCAATTTTGCACCGAATTTATCCAAATTTTTTTTTGGAATTTTCGTGGCTTTTAGGGTTTACATTGTGCACCCTTTTCTGTTGATCCATCCACGAAAATATGAAGGAGGTGCTCAAGAGTTGGGCGTCCCTTTACTTGCCATGTTTGGATAAGCCTTGACTAGGTGTTTGACCTAGACAAGGACTCTATCATATCTCTCTATATAAGACGAGTTTCTTCGTAAAATTTGAGAGAGAGATAGATATTTGAGAGACCTTTCTGTCATCCAAAAATTAGAGAGAAATACCTTTGGGTCGTGGAGATATAAAAGACGCAAGTTTGGGCGTTTAGAGAGAAAAACGTGAAGAAGAAGAGGGTCTTCTTCTAGGGTTTTTATTTTCATATCTTTCCTCCTTCCATCTTGAGTTTCCTGAGAGTGTCTCAGATCTGAAACTCCTCCTTCTACTTTCCATCTTTGGAAGAGTCCAAATCAAGAAGAAGGAGGCACCTGATCAACCATCAAAGAAGGATCAGCGCAGTACTAGCATACTGTGCTGATTTCCTGAAGCAGGACTTCTGATCGAGATTCGTGGGCTCGTGTGGATGACTCCTAGAGGCCGGACGCGTGTGCGGCTTGCAACATCATCCTCAAGCCCAGATCAGCAAGGTTAGAACGTCTAACTTGCAAGGTAATAGATCTGATCTATTATTTAATACATACATTAGATGTAGTATAAAAACATGTTGATATGATCAACATGTAGTTCATGCTATATTTATATATTTTAATTCTGATTTAATATCATGTAATAATCATGTAATAGGATCTTAGATCTAGGGATTTTTTGATCTTAGAAAATAAATTTTGATTTATTTTAGTCTTCCGCTGTATGATCTTGAAAAAGTTTCAAGATCTAACCCTCTTTTTCAAGATCTAACCCTGAAACCCTAGATCTGGTTCCAAACAGGTGAGGCCACATGCATTTGACCCTCCTTATATCTCACAGTGGGAGGGACCATGTGCACTAGACCATCTTTTTTTTAGAGGAGGCATGATCAAAGAGGATTAGATCCAAGTGAAGAGATACAGAGAAGATGCTATGGGCATCTTAGATAATTCCAAAAGTAAGACCAAGGCTCCTACAATTTGCTTTAGGAGTACTATAGATATGTTATGTGTACTTTCTTGATACTTGGTGGAGTTTAATTTGATGAAACACCTAGTCTTCTAGTAGTCCAAATTAGTGAGCCGAACCACCTTGAAAATGGGAATGGCTAAAAAAAATATCCCCATGCATTTTATATAGAATTGCAAATATCATCTGTAGTTCGAATTGCTACAATGTCAATCCTGCATTTTACATACTGTTGCAATATGATCCACTCTCTATTCAATTTAGATCAGGGCTCACCAAAAGCACCTATTTATCAGTTGATGTTGAGTGGTTATCTAAGATCGATTTAACTTTTAAAAAAGAGGCACTTTGATGTGGAGTCAAAGCACCTAGCAGCGAGCTTAGGCTCCTCATCCCATGATAAACCCCTCTTACCTTCTTCCCTAAAACCTAGGATTTTAAAAACCTAAATTCTCATTGAATAGAAGGAGATCTAAAAGGGAGGGAGCCATGTCTCACTGGAAGTGACCCACCAACGATGGTCACCCTTGCTTTGACCCTAGCATGTGCCCCCACATCCTCTCTTCCCCTGCTTGTGCCTTGGTTGTCGCCACCAACCATCTAGGAGCTGCAAAACCCTTCCCTCCTACCTCAACGCCCCCAAACTCCCCTCAAAGATCTGCCTACTCTACGAGATCCTCGCCAACACTAAACCACCTTCATAATAGAGTGCACCCTCAATGATACTGGCATTTGCATCTCCATCACCAAGATTACGAAGATCCATGCCCCCATCATTGTCTTCATTCGGTGGGCTAGCTCTCGCCACCTGGCACACCAACACAACACCTACTCCTAAGACTTGATCATCAACATCCTTAGCAAGAAGCATACACCATCTTCAATAATGTGCTATCTAATCCATGCACTCCAAGTGCCTCCTCTACTTCACCCCTTTCACCTTTGCCTTCTCCTCTCTCACTGTCATCGGCCATCCCAAGGATGCCCTCAACACTTTTCACTCCACGAACCTCTATAGCATCCCTTGTAGCACCGTCTCCCTTGACTCCCTCCTCTCTATCATATGCCTCGAGGGCCATGTTGTCACTGCCTACATCTACCACACCACCATTATCCTTGTCATGGCTTTTGATACCAACACCTTCACCATCGTCCTCGAGGGATACAAGAAAGAGGCTAATCCCCATAATGCCCATGAGGTGTTCTCTAACTTGATTGCCACCATTGATTGGGATATGGCCCATGTCCTAGCCTATGACGCCTTCCTTACCACCCTTGTCTGCTCTAGTCCTAGTGGGCTTTCCGAGGCCCTCAAGTTTCTTAACATCACATAGAAAAAGTGGTACTCTCTAGGGATTATGTTCTTCTAGGATGCTCTTGAAGGGTTCATCAAGAATAATGATGCTCGAGGGGCATGTGAGCTCTAGGATTTGCTTGAAGGCCACCATGGATGCTTCCCTAACACAACAATGTACAATTTTGGCAAGAATTTTGGTGCCTAATGGGTATTTTGGTAACTAGACTCAACTAAATCCACACCTTACTCCATCTTTGTTTATAAAAAAAAATCCACATCATGTAACTACCACATCATCTAACAAGTAGACATCTCTAACAAGCCCTAATTTGGATTGAGAGGAGGATAGATCACATTGCAATGATATGCAAAATATAAAGTTAAGACTGCAACAATTTAAAATTCTGACAATTATGTATCACTGAAGATCGTACATATCCAGCATTTTGTTTTTTTTTTGTAATTAACTTCCAGAAGCAAAGCTGACATTAATAAAACTGATACAGAGAGTGTAACAATGGGCATAACAGAAACACAACAGTAACTCAAAAATACAGAATAAAAGAAGAGAAAACAAAGAAAGGGACATCACCCAGAGATGAGCAGCTGAAACAAACCCAAAAAAAAAAAAACACCAAGTACAACAGGCTATAGAAGCAGTAATCCTGTGAACATCCAAACAAGTGGTCTCCCAATAAAAGATCCAACCTGCTGAGAAAAACTGCTGTATAGAATGGGATGAAGGATTGTGATGAAGTGAACTCTGAACCCCTCGCTGATAATTAATACCTGAAATATCATTCTGCAAAATGGATCGAAAAGAGAGATTTGAGGCAAAGCAATTAGGCAAATGAGAAGATTAATGAAGCCCGGCCTTAGCAATAAATCTAGCAGCCCTGTTAGCTTCTCTTGGAACATAAGAAGTATAAAAATTGGAGCAAGATGCTTTCCAATTGAGAATGTCATTTAAAATAGGTAGATTATGACCTCTCGGAGGCAGCAAGGAAGTAAGTTTAGAAATAACCTTGAATCACTTTCTAACCAAAGATCAGAAATATTTAAATGCAAAGTAGTGATTCTTATACCCAGCCAGGCTGCTACCAACTCAACATAAAGAACAGATGAAGGAGGCAAAAATTTTACCCCCAAAGCCTGAACACAATCAGAAACATCTCGAATTATAAAAGCAGAGGCAACCATACCATCAATAACCGCAACATCAAAGTTCACCTTTAAGGAGCCTGGGGAAGAGGATAGACAAAAACAATAGGATAACAGGTTGTTACCAAGAGCAGGCAACTGATAGGTACTCCAATGCCTCAAAAGGCTCCTATGGGTGGATCAAAAATTTGTTGTATTTGAGGGAATAAGAAAACAAAGGATACTATGAACCATCTAAGTCAGAGCTTGAACAGAGCCATGAAATATCCAGAGCAGACTTTTGTTTCAAAAAACAATTTTTGAATACAGTTTCTATTTTGGTGCCATCTCAGTCAAGATAAACAAGTTTGTTAATTAACCTATTACAAAGTACTGATTTAGATAGCAGTGCAATAATCTCAATTCTTTTTTTTGTCCCCTTTTGTGAGGGGATAATCTCAAAATCTCTTCATAAAGAACATCTGGCCTCTATGAAATTTTATTCAAGCGTGTAACGAGTACACAATGTACATCAAATTTTATGAGAGATGAGTGAGATCAATGCTGGTGTTTTTTATCTCCATGGACACCGCACCAAGATTCCTCCCTAGACCTCCCAAGTTTTGCACCCACAAAAGTTGGGGAGACCACCAGCCTTGCTTGCGAAGTAATGAAAATTGATTGGTGGACTTTTTTGCCACTTTGAGAAACAACTTTGTTCTTAATTGTGGACCCACTTGATTGAATCACCACATTCCAAGGCTTGACGCCCAAGAAGTGGCGAGCTCGTTGGAATTGTGCCTTTGTCTATTGACTCCGTACCAAGATTCCCTTGAGTCTTTCCAACCCTTCCACTGAAAACCCCAGACTTGCTAACCAAGCAATTGAGATTGATTCATGCATTGTTTGAGCTAGTGCCTTTGGGAAAGAGAGTGTACTTGGCTAAGGACCCCTAGAAAAAGTTTCTTTTTAGGCAGTTGCACTCGGGGGGTTCCAGAAAAGCTGAAGTTTCCTGCTTGTCGATACAGGTGAGACCCCAGCATGAGGCACATGCTATGCACCTATATGGACTGATAGGAAGTGTAGAGTCTCGAATCACTTTTGGGTTAGATTGAGGAGTAATTCTCTATATATCATGAGTGGTATAGAAAATCTGGCAGTGCATCACTTTATATGATTGATTAATATAGTTATCATTTTTCAACATATATTTAATATCTATAATTTTATTTTTTTATTTAAAATTTTTGAATGATAAAGATATCTCTTCTCTTTGAAAATAATTATGATATCTTATATCCATATTATGACATCTTGCATGCAAGAAATCATAATCTTGACATAAAATATCATAATATATCACAAGATATTATAATTTTTTTAAAAAAATAAGAATATTTTCATCATTTAAATTTTTAAATAAAAAAATAGACTGTAGGCATTAAATATATATTAAAAAGTAGTTGAACAAAAATATCTCTTCTATATTATGACATCCTGAGCCATATTATGACATCCTACGTGCAGGAAGTCATAATTTGACATAGGATGTTATAATTTTCTGTACCATATTATGACATTCTACATGCAAAAAATCATAATTTGACACACGATGTCATAATATACTACAGAATGTCATAATTTTTTTTAAAGAGTAGGAGTATTTTCGTCATTTAAAATTTTTAAATGAAAAAATAAAATTGCAGACATTAAATATGCGTTGAAAAGTGATGGATACGTAGATCAATCATATAAAGTGGTATGCTCCATATCAAATTTTCTATACTACCTACGGTGCATAAAAAGGTTTCTTTAGATCGAGTGGTATTTGAGGTGTGAATCATGTATTCAATGCTTCTTAATCTTCTGCAAGGCCTGGCCCATAGGCCAACCTAAAATATGAATTGGACTTGGTTCAATCAACCGGCCTGGAATGTGGGAGGCTTCGGCCTAGCTCTAGTATCAAAACAAGGCCCGCAGGCCTAATTCTAAGGCAGAGCTCCTTTTCCAATCCGCGAGGGACGACTCCTCTCCGGCCTCCAACAGAGGGTTACTAAATCTAACCTCCACCAACTATTTAATGACCCTACCACCCTCTTCCATAGCGACATTTGAAATTTCTCTCTTCTTCTTTTTGTTCTTTGGGTTTCTGTGATTGTCCACTGCCATCATTGAGGCCATCGTTTAATATCGTTGAAGACGAGAAATGAAGCACCCCAACCCTATCTATTTTCTTCTCCAAACTTTCCCTTTTTCTATTAAGCCATTGCCGATCAGATTCCATCAAGGCATCATCGATGATCAAGGTGAGGCTCTATTCCCTATTTTTGCAAGTTATTGATCCTTTTTCCCTTATTTTTGGAGCCAATCAGCATTGTTATCCCTTCGACCATCTTCCCTCAATCAAGGTCGGCCCTGGGGTGGGTCAAACGGACAACTGCCCCAAGCCCCCAGGCCTCAATTTTTTGAGAAGAAAGAGAAGGCCCTCGAGGAAGATGGTGGTGAGGGCATTGCCATAGGAGAGATTGTCGAAGCCGTGGAAGCTGACGATAGTGTAGGCAAAATAGGCGTTGGCACCCATGCCGGGGCGAGGGTGAGGGGGAGGTTGGCAAACGCGTCCATGATGATGGAGCCGATGATGGAGGAGGCAGCTATGGCATACAATGAGGTCACGGTGGATGCATTCGAGGTAGGCAGCATAGCCAAGGTCGACTAATGAAAACTTGTATGTCGGCATGGGGTTGTCGCAGTTGAAGATGGAGCATATGGCATCGAAGTCGGCGAGGATATAGGCCATGGTTAGGAAGGTGGTGGTGCCAGCATGGATCTCTGTTGTGAAGGTGGAGCCCCACTTGGAGAGTTTGAGCTGCTTCCCAAACCAAGACTTGGCCATGATCGAGTTAAACCGACTGAGTCAGGAGTTGGCCGACAGTGAGGCAGCCACCGTTGGATCCATCGACCGTTGTGGGGGTGGGGGGGAGGGAGTCCGTAGGGGTGGGTTGGTTTAAAGAGGATGGAGGAGGGGAGGTGTAATTAGGGACTAATTTGTAATATTTAAGATTCTTTGGGGGTTTATGGGATCTTCTGTGGGTAGAGTCAAAAGAAGATTCTAATCCGCACACACCTTTCGTTTGTTTTCTTTACCATTTATTTCCTCTGATTCTCTTTCCAGCTCTTCATTTATAAAGCCTTTATAAATGAATTGATATCTAAATATATCAATTGCATATAGAGTATTATTGACCATACTTAATACTGTTACCTCCATTGAAAGAAGTTTCTCAAAATTAAAATTATTAAAATCATATTTCTTATAAATGATGTTATAAGAAAGATTAAATGGTTTAGCTATACTATCTATTGAGAAAGAATTATTGTCAAATATTGATTGCAAAAAATTTATAAAAAAATTTACATTACAAAATGCATGTAGATTAATTTTTTAATAATAATTAATATTTAAAATATGTTAATTTTTAATAGAGAAGGTCTCATTTTTTTATTTGATCTCAGATCTAAAACCTATCGGGACCGGCCCTGTCCTCAATAGACCAATTCGGCGACAAGGACCCATCGTTGGTGATTGGACTAGAGTTCTCCAGGTCCAAACTTTAAATTTATATAACCAATATCCCACCTTTCATAAAAATCCAATAATATCCAAAGTCTTACAACTCCATTATAAATAACAAGCTAAAACAGGGGCAAGATCCTCTGTCTTGGGCTAATATCTCCTGTTTTGTATTGAGCCAAGGCCAATACCTGCTATTCCATGCAGGCTATCGGTGAAATTTTATTTTAAAATTATATTAACATGCCTTACATGTTTGCAGAAAGAATTTCCTACATCCCTAATTTGCAATTTTGGGTCAGGGGCATAACAACTTCACAAACAATCTTGTTAGGTTTAACCTAACATCACTGCCTATTGAAATCTCTAAAATGATATATAAGAAATATTTTTAAAAATAAAAATATAGAACAGGAATCTCACAGATAGCCCATATTGGGAAGTTTCCACTTGCCAGTGGAATAGAAGCAAATAAAACCTAGAGGTTGTTTAGGATTCGATGACTGAAACCTAGATGAAAGGTCGACCTTGTTAAGGATCCATCTCTCTAGTCAGGCCACTTAAAAGCATCGTTAAAACTTAGAAATATACTAATTAGTAAAAAAGAATGAATAATTGCTGATAAATTTTTTATTTTACACACTATTATTTAAATCACATGGGCCAACATTCTATGCTGCATTTCATTTATAGCATAAATAGAACAAAACAATGAATCATTTCATTCTAAAAATTGTAAAATAAATTATGCGTAATGAAAGGAAAATATGAAAGGTATTGATATCTTTGGTACAATAAATAGTAAAACTCTGAAAATATACAAAAATAAAATGCATATGTATACATTTAATTTTCTAAATAAAAAATAATGTACTATATTTCCTATAAAAATAATCGATGATGAAATATTAAAACTTTTTTTAAGTAGCTTAAATAATTTGAAGCTATTGAAGCTCAACCATCATTTGAAGCTCCAATAATGAACTTGCAGGCTATTGATAGCCTTACACATGAGATATCATTAGAAGCATGTGAAGACACTATGGTATTGGTGGAAACAATATGGACTTTTTTGGTTCACTCGAGAAACTTTTCTTTTCAAAAAATTATTTTTGAAAAATTATTTTCTGAAAGTAAAATTTTGATATATTTGGTTGACCCTAAAAAAGTGATTTATTGCAGAGTAGCTTATGTTTGGCTGGATATCCATTTTTTTAAAAACACTGTGTAGAATATCTATTATATATTTAATAGATACAAGACCATACCTTTTTGCTCCTAAACTTTATATAAATAATAATATTATATTTATACTATCATAAATATAATATTAATATATTATAATATAATATTAGATCATAATAATTAATTATATTAATATAATACTAATATACATCATATTTTATTAATCTAATATTGATATTTTAATATAGTAAATATTAATATATTAACATAAATACTATATTATATTAATAAAAATATTATATTAGTATAAATAAAATAATATTAAAATATAATAAATATTATAATATTAAGATTAACATAAATATTATATTTTATTCTTGTAAATTAATATTAATTCAATATATATCACTATTGAATATTTCATCTTAAATATCTATTGATATTTTATAAAATTTTAGTAGTGGATCTCAAAAGAATATTTTTGGAAAGAAAAATATCAGCAATTCCTATCCTGTGGAAAGTTTTAAAATTTATCTCTCCTATGGATTTTCACTTCCGATGAAATGTGGAAAGTGTCTTCCTATAGGAGGAGAATTTTTTTCATTCTTTCTTCTCTTAAAACTTCTGTCGTGCCCCAAATTCGAGACATAACACGGCCATGCTACCGAGGGATGGAGTCCACGATAACACGAAGCCAATCCATCATAATCATCTAAAATCCATCAAATAAAAAGATTCAATTCTATTATTCATCAAATAATCGAACCAATATGGGTTCAGAACATCTAAATCCAAAAGCAAGTACTAACCCAAATCTCAACATTCATAAATAACTACAAATCCATGATTATAAAATAAATTAAACTTTTGTTGTCAAATTTTTCAGCTTGCTATGCCGATCTTCAAGCTTGGATTCCTTTTGCCGATCCTAACCTTATTTCTCTGTTCAAACAAAAAAAAAATAAAAAGAATATGAGCTATACTAGCCCAGTAAGTAGAACTTGCGCTTCCTTATCGGATCAAGCATAAGTTTTTCATGATAATGCAATATTTAGAAAATAACAGATAATACAAAATAAAGTATTTCATAGAGCATATAACAAAACAAGTTATAAACTCATCATGCATGCATAAATCATGTATATTTCACAATTATGAATGTAAATCATTTTCATCATGATTCGTGTCATGTTTCAAAATATTGCTCACAGATATTCATGCTAAGGTCACTATTATACCCATGACAGGGCCATGTTTCTTAATCGACAGAGTTCTTAATTTATGTGCCCACTTTATACCCGCTGGCAGGGCTATGTTTCGTGTGGATGCTAGCTTCGGATGTCGATCTTTCCGAAGGGATTCATTCATAACCATCTGAGAGCCTTTGAAATCATTATATCTTTTTCTTAAAGCATATATATACATAGATGGAAAAAAATAAAATTCATGCTTCATAATCATGCTATTTTCATAAGACATATTAATAAAATCAATGCTCATAATAAAACATGCTCTTTCATATCATATATGCCGATCCTTATATTATGAAAAATTATGATTTCATCAATAGCAATTCTTTGAATAAAAACATGATCATTTAAAAATAAATAAGGAGCATAAGATCCACTTACCTCGTTCATCTTAGATCTTCAGACTTCGTTAAAAGAATCAGCTAATCCTATTTAAAATATCAAATCATCATCAATTTCTATTCCATAAATATAATAAGATTAAATCATAAAGAAAGAGAACTATTGACCGAATGTGTCGGACCATCCAGATATCAGGGCAATTCAGGATCTCTGATCTGAGGGTCAGATTCAAGTGACTTGATCAAGAAATCATGAAGCACAGATCGAATTAAGGTCAAGATCAATCAATAAGATTCTTTAATAATGAATTTGAAAGATCCTTGATATGATCAAATGAGGTTGACATACAGCACGGATATCAAAGCAATTTCGGATCATCTTGTTAGAGTCAATATGAGCTTCTAAAAGATGAAGGCATGACTCGATACAGGATTCATAAACCTTTTTTAGAGAGAGAAAGTGGGTCATGAGAGAGAAAGTAGAGAGAGAAAGTAGAGAGAGAATCTTCGTATCCTTCAAAAATGACAATCATGATTGAGATCATCAGAGGTTATATCAGGATGACTTAATATGGATTAACCATGATCGATGTTATCAATTTCGAAGAAGGATCGGACAGGATCTAATCTACTGCATGAATTTTGGAGCAGTCTCAGATTATCATATTTTCATCTCAAGTTTATCTTAGGGTTTGTGATGAAATCAGAGAGAGAATGACCCTAGAGAAACGAAATCCATAAAAAGAGATAAAAGGTCTAGAGAGAGAAAATAGAGAGAAAATGGAGAGAGAAGGTAGAGAGAGAAAATCCAATTCTAGAGAGAGAAAGACTTAAGAAAGAAATGAGAGAAACTTTCTCTCACATGTATTTTTTTTATTATTATTATTCTTATATATATATATATATTTCTTTTTCTTTTTCTTTTCTTTTTAGAGAGAGAAAATAGAGAGAGAAAGAGAGAGAAAGAGGGAGAAAGAGGAGAGAGAGGAAATTTTTCTCTTTTTTTTATTTTATTTTTCTATTTTACATTTTCTTTTCTTTTCTTTTTCTTTTTCCTTTTTCTTTTCTTTTTCTTTTTCCTTTTTCTTTTCTTTTTCTTTTTCCCTTTTTTTTTTCTTTTCTTTTCTTTTCTTCTTCTTCTTCCCGGGCTTTCATTGGGCCGAAACAAGGGACCTAGAGGTCCCCGTACCTTGACCGACCGATCACGGCCATATCATGCCCGGCGGTGGCCGGCGGCAACGGGCGACTCTCCCGGGTTCGGAGAGGCCAGAGCCGGCAGTCGGCGTGACCGTCGGTGCCGAAAAATCAGAGAAAAGAAGCGACGTGAACAGGGGATTTTCTTTTCCAACAAAATCCGGCGACACCCATCGCCGGCCATCATGCCCACAGGCACGGGAAAGAAGGGAGAGAAGAGAGGGAGAGGAAGGAGACCTTACCACAGCCTCTGGTGACCCCCACCGGCGTGAAATCGCGGCGAGCACAGGTCGAGGGGCCGCGGCTTCAATCGGGAAAATCGGAGAAAAACTCCGGTGATCGTCGATGACTGTTGGATCCACACTTAGAGGAGAGGAGGGGGATTCTTATAGAGTTCGTCTTAGGATCTTTTAATGGCCCTAGGACTCTGATTCTTGATCGAAATCGGAGAAGAAGAAGACTCCGATCGGGAGTCTTCCTCCTATTTTTTTTTTTTTTTAAATGGGTTTTGTGGGCTTTTTGGCCCATCAGGCTGGATTATCACAACTTCAATCAAATAAGAGGCCTTCTCTCCACTTTTCAAAAATTACCTCTTTCCTTCTCCACTTCTTGTAAACCAAACAAGTCCTAGAAGTTTCTGTAGATATGACATTAATAAAAGACTCTATCTACTATGTAGACTTGCTAAAGAAAGAAGTTGAGGACCTAGGAACTCTATTGAAAAGCTTCAGCTCGAGATTAGCTTTATCAAGCCCCAACCCAATGGCCAAAGCTAGATACATGATAGATGGTCACACATCTCTAGTGTTTAACCCCTTAGAATATGCAAAGTCTACCTTCTCATTCATACATATTAACATCAATCCAAACTCAGGTGGTGGGAATAAAATCAAACTTCTAATATATTTACTCAATAAAAATAGATCATCAATGGCTAATCAAGGTGATTAACATAAAATCCAAATCAATGTTCATTCAAAAATAAAACTAAGCAAATATCATCTAAAGTCTATGCTCCTCACTACTTAATAACAATCCTATATGCTCTTCTGAATCTTTAAAAAAAAAAAAAGAAAGGGTGATGAACTTTACAGACTCAATAAGTTTTCAATATCTTCGATAAATCAAGCATAAATTAAATTTATTTTTTCAAATAGCAATTTAACAAAAATAAGATACATTTATCAATATAATTATTTTTTTCAAAACATGCCATATGTAATAGTAAAACATTATGATCCTTAGTCTTCGATGACTATGGTCATGATCAGCTCTTTGATAAGATCCAAAAGAGACTAGCTTCTGAATATAAAATATACGATCTATCAGTATATGTCGGTGATCAGTCCTACTGGCTAAGTCCAAAAAAGAACTAGCTCTGATCCACACATCCACGATTAACTCCATGACAGAATAAAGAGGCTAGTCCTAATAATAAATATGCGACACATTAGCATGTACTAGCGATTAATTCTAACTATCTAGGCTCAAAAGGACTAGCTTTGTCAATGATCAGCCGCGACTAATCAAGTCTAGAAAAAACTAATTTCTGATATGTGGCCAACGATCAGTCTTGTTGGCTAGACTCAAATTATAGTCTAGCTAAGAGCTTTTTCTCACTATTATAATGACATAATCATACTTATTTTCATCAAAATATTAAGTTCAAAGTACCACATCTGATTCTCCAAAAAGAAATTTTTATTCAAAAATTCATGCTAAGGTGAATATGCATAATCTCCTAATTTCCAAATACCATTAAAATAGAGAAATCAATTTATTTCAAATTTTATAGTTTTCCATAATCATGTTAGATACCTTATGCTTGATCCATAATTTTGAATCACATTTAAATAAGAGCATGTAAATATAAATATTTTTTTCTAATTTTTAAATATCTTAATTTATATTTTATAAATTATAGTTTGAAATATATATATTTGCACTAAGAAAAATCTAAAAGAATAAAGAGAACTTACAATCGATCAAATTCGAAACTTACAATCCTTGACTCATAGCTCAATATCTAGATCCAGTGCGCTTCTGGTGTTGAAGGCTCTGGCACAAATAATTTATGATTTTATTAGCTTTCAATTCGAGCAAAATTTGGATGAAGAGAGAGAGAGACTCTCGATCTGGGCTTGATTATGGGCTCTATCTAGATGGTCTGATTGGTCATCAAGAGATCGATTTAGATCTAATTGAATTGGATCTTGATCAGATTTTTATTCTTCTATCTCTCCCCTCTCTCCCATGCCATGATAGGGGTCTCCCCATAGCATGGAGGAACCGAGAGGAGTGGGTGGCCTAACATGAGCACGACCAAGGTGGCTACATAGTGGTGGCATGGCCAGAGTAGCCAGACGATGGTGGTGTGGCTAGGGCGGCCACAGCCTGAGGCGATAATTCGATCATGCACAGGGAAGCCAGGAGAAAGAAAAGGAGGAAAGGGGGCATCACCCTCTACTGCCTTGGTGGCAGCATCCTTGGCGAGGGGAAGAAACGAGGGGAGGAGGAGACATACTGAAGGTAGTGGCAGCGATGGTAGTGGATCATGGCTGAAGAAAAAATTTCAAGCCCGATCGACTAAATCAAGATGCAGCAGAATTCAAAAATTTTGATCTGGCATGCAATCTGATAGAGATCGCATCTCGATCTAGCCATATCGATCGTATATCTAAGATCAAGAGAATTTAAAACTATTTTAAACTAATTATTTTAATCATGATGATCGCATCATCACCTTTGCATGGGTAGTGATACACCACTATTCAATGATCGTGGAGTTGAGGCTCCCTGTCGAGCCGCATGCATGTTTGGCCTTTACAGGTATCCACTCAGATTAGGATTAGGATGCTTTTTTTGACTTTGATCCATCTTCACCAAGATGGATTAACAAGCTCTCGGATCTATCTTCGATCTGATCTTCAACAGAATCTCGATCAACCCTTGATCGCAGTCTTCTTCTTTCTTCATGTAGATTGATCAACACCTGACTCTTCGAGTGCACCAAATAGACCAACCCAACTTCTTTGAGCATGGGAGAGGAGAAGAGAGCTGAGAGGAGTGGGAGGAGGAATGGAGAGGAGAGGAGAGCTCTGAGGAATTCGATGATTAAACCTTATGGCAGAGAGTCCTATTTATAGATTTTAGAAACCTAGGAGTCCTAAGGCTTTAAGTCATCAAACGACTTGAAGCAGAAGGACTCTCAATATGTGGCACCCCCTCCCTCTCCTCTTCATGCCATTTTGTTGAACAAAATCAGATGGGGCGTGCGCACCATCTTATCTCCTTTCAAATTCAAATAGGGTGCAAGCCCTTATCCTCATCCACAAGGGGTTAAGTCCCCTTTAAATTTAAATGGAGCTTTATCCCTTCAACTCAATTGGAACTCAAATTCAAATGGGGCGAAGCCCCAATCCTCTTTTCCTTATCCATAGGGGGCACATGCCCCTTGGATCTTATCCATTTGGGCATCCCACCCTTTCTCTCCTGAATATTTCATGAAGAAAAATATGTGGTGCCACCCCCCCCCCAATTAAATTCTTATATGGAAGGCTTCAAGGACTCCAACTCTTGGTGTCCTAAAGAGCTTGCTTTGATTTAGTCAAGCCCTATCCAATAGAAAATTCAAATCAAGGAGAAACTGAGTTTAATCATGTGCTAGCATAATTTTCTTAAACCCAAAATTAGGATTTAATTAATCCTAACCCAATCAAACTATGTGAGCTCAATTGTGCAATCCTAGACCAAAATCTTTGTTTGTGTGACCCCACAGGTTTAATTCTATTTGGCAGTGGGATGTATTGTGATTTCTATTATCAATATCATCGAAACTCTTTTCGATGAATTGAAACTTCTTCTAATTCATCCAATTTAGAATTATCGATTATTGAGATAATTCTAATTGATCCCATAATCCACCAGTGATACCTAACAATATATAGTGGCAACCCATCAGAATCGAATGATTGAATTTTTAGGTACGGTTGCCATGTGATTTGATTTTTTTATCGTGAGTGTCGATAAGATGGGGGTTAAAGATAACTCGTCCAATCTCATATTTTTCATATGTTAGATTCAATCAACTCAAGACCATTTGTGAAACCTTATGAAAATATCTTTCTATCATTCACACTGCCATGACCAAGATCTTAAGACTCAGTTCATGATCTATATAAGACTACTCCTTGTCTATCGAGATCGATAGATCCCATCTTGGTGTGCATCCTATTCCTACAATCAGTCTACTACGGTCAATATGCACCTCAAGGCTCTGTATGACTAGGAGATCAAGTTATAGTATAATTAAACTACAGCACCCTCACTGTGAACTGTCGAAGCACCACGGTCTAGGAATTACTCATACTACCATAGCTTCGAGTTAGTCACTGACGAGAAGATAGATATCCTTGTGACTACTCATGTTTGATCACGCTCAGTATCCTTGTTTTTAACAAGCACTTGCACTCTCACTCCGATGTCTCTACATCATAAATTCAAGACTCATTTATCCTAAGAAAGCGATCATGCATCAATCTCTCCAAATCAAACACTGTTCTCATAATGATCTTACGATCGAAAATAATTTATAAATTAATTATTAATGACACATGTCTTAAATTTTCAACTCTTGAGAATACATGTCATTATATCCATAACTCAATAGATGATTGATAGACACTTAAAAATATAGATATATATGAATAAAAATAAATCTAATTTATTAATTTATAAGTTAATATTATAAAATATATCATAAGAAAGTTTACAAGTGTCGGCCAATCTGACTTCTAGGGCATACATCTAATAATCTCCCATTTGACCTAAAGCCAATTGGCTACAAATCTAAGTCCCATTTTCTCAAGGTGGGCTTCAGTCTTTTACTGGCTCAATTGCTCTATCAGTGGGTCAACCACATTATTCATGGTGTCGATTCTCTGCATGTTGACATATCCCTTTTCGAGATAATCACAGATGAGGTGGAATCATCGCTCGATATGCTTAGATTTTTTATGAGACCTCGGCTCTTGAACAAGGACTATAGGCTATTGTTGTCATAGAAAAGTGAGACAGTATCTGATAGCATCACACCCCGCTCCGCAATGAACTTCTTGAATTAGAATACCTCCTTAGTAGCTTTCGATGTCGTGATGTACTCTACTTCTATGGTTGAGTCTGCTATAATAGGTTGCTTGAAACTTTTCCAACTTATAGTACCACCATTGCATAAGAAAATACTGCCTAATATCGACTTTCGATCATCAACAACAGATATAAAGTCTGAATCAAACCCTTAATTCTCCATTTTTAAAGATCAAAAATATATCCTTAGTCCATCTCAAGTACTTAAGGATACATTTCATAAAAATTTAGTATTCTTCTCCTGAATTCGATTGATATCTACTCATGACACTAACAGCATGAGCGATATCAGGTCATGTACAATGCATGGTGTACATGAGGCTCTCAATGATCGAAGCATAAGGGATCTTGCTCATGCATTCTATTTCTTTCGATGTGTTGGGGCACATCTTTTTGGAGAGATGGATTTCATGTCTGAAGGGTACAAGTCTCCTCTTGGAGTTTTTCATACTGAACCTCTTCAACACCTCCTCAATGTATATTTTTTATGATAGTCCTAGTATCCTTCTAGATCTATCTCTATCGATCTTAATCTCTAAATAAAAGATATTTTCCCTAGATTTTTTATGAAAAATTCTTTGAACAACTACAACTTGGCCAACATTAATATAAAAATATCATTCTCAATTAGGAGGATGTCATCCACATACAATACGAGGAAAGTGATAGCACTCATACTGACCTTTTTAAAGATGCACGATTTCTCTTCATTTTTTATGAAACCAAATGATTTGATTATATCATTAAAACATGCATTCTAACTCTGAGACACTTGCTTAAGTCCATAAATAAATCTTTACAGCTTGCAAACCTTGTGATCTCCATCACTGAAAGTGAAACCCAATAGCTACTCCATTTAGATATTTTTCTCAAAATATCTATTAAGAAAAATTATTTTCACATCTATTTGTCATATCTTATGGTCGAGATATGTTGCAATGGCAAGTAGTGTTCAGATAGATTTAAACATAGAAACTGGTGAAAAGGTCTTCTGATAGTCAATGCCTTCACATTGACTATACCCTTTAGCCACTAATCTAGCCTTAAAGATTTCTACTTTTCCATCCGAATCGATCTTTTGCTTGTAGATCCATTTACACCCAATAAGTATAATATCTACTAGTGGATCCACTAAGGTCCAGACTTAGTTTGAGTGCATCAAGTCAATTTCTAACTTTATTGCCTCTAACTATTTTTCAGAGTTGATATCTGATATCATCTTGTTATAGATTTTGGGATCATCACCATGTATCCCATTCTCAGTGAGGAATATTTTCTTAACATTTGTGATGATACCTAAGTATCTCACAGGACGATGAAAAATCCTACTAAACTTACAAGGTGGAGGAGGAGATGCACGAATCGGCTCTAATTGAATAGGTTCTATAGGTTTCGAAGCTCGTTGCTCTTTAAAGACTTTCTTTTCGAGCCAAATCTGTCCCCCTATACAACCATCTTGAATAAACTATTTTTTAAGAAAGATGGCATTATGACTCACAATCACATTATAGTTCTCCAAGAGATAGAAATAATATCCTAAAGACTCCTTAGGATATCCAATAAATCGACCTTTTAGGGGCCTCATTTTTAACTTATCCGTCTGTTGTCGTTTGACATGGGCCGAATAACTCCAAATCTTGAGGTGACCCAGACTTGGTTTCTTACCATACCATATCTCATATGGTGTGGTAGGAACGATTTGTTGCGATCCAGGTGGTGTGCCCAAGATCAAGGTTAAGGCCAAGGTCCATCATTCATGAGGGCTTCATGGAGGCTCTAGGGCTAGTTGGGCCCTAGGTTGAAAGGCTGTGGGCCTTTCGGGTTCTTGAGGTCTAGGTTATGTGGGCCTCAAGGGACCAACTCTTTATGGACCAGATCTGGGCCCAGGATAGGTGAGATTAGGTCGAGTCATGGGTGTACATGGGCTTGGGTTAACCTAATCTCTCATAGAATTGGTCAAGGGAGTTTTGGGTTTGGGTCACTTGACCTTGTGTTTATATATACATGCACTGTATAGGTTTGATTAAGCCAAGGAATACGAAAACCCTTTCTCTCAAGTCTCTCTCTCTCTTCTCTCTCTCTCTTCAGCTATTCTCCATGCCCCAGGAGCAAGAAACCCTAGGGTTTCTTGCCACCAGATCCATAGAAGGCAAGAAAAGCAGAAGAGGCGCTAGGGTTTTGAGCCCCTCCCCCTTTGTGCCACCAACCATATTGCCTCTCCCTCTCTTGCAGCCACCCAAACATCAGGTCCAGGACTTAAAATCTCTTGCTATGTGGTTGGTACAAGTTTCTCTCAGATCTGGAGTTGATCTGAGGTCGTTTGATGTGCGGGTGAGATCTCCATCAACAGATTTACAGGAAAGGCTGCAGCAGGACAGATCTGCAAGGTCTGGTTCTATCTATCTTTTTTTCTATCTAGAATACCCTGATTTGAGATCTACAAATTGGAAGACCTCGATCCAGGCCTGATCTGGTTGGGTACCAGATCTTGGATTTTTTAGAGGTGATCTTAGAGACGTTCTTCATCTGGAACGAAAGGCTGACGAAGAAGACAGCAACCAAGCTGATTTCGTCAAGGGCCTTCGATCGAGTCCAGAAGTCTCCAAATTTGTTCGTTGCTGGTTTCACTACACCCAAGATCCATGGGAGGAGCCAGGATCGTGCTTCAATAGTTGGTATCAGAGCTACATTGGTGAGGAAGCGGTTCCAAGCGTGAGAAGTTGAAGATCCCAAGTGCTGAAAATTTTCAGCAAGGTACCATCAAGGTATATTCTATACTTCTTGATTTTATATTGCTTGTTTGGCTTGGATCCAGTCATGGGCAATAATATGAAGGTCAATTTCAAGAAGTTTGATGGCAAGAGAAATTTTTTCATGTGAAAAATCCGGGTGTAGGATCTTCTGGTGCAAGCAGATCTGGATCAGGCTTTGGATGAGAAGCCTGAGGGAATGACAGATAGACAGTGAGCATCGTTGGAGAAGAAAGCATGCTCGGTGATCAGAGGATTTTGGCAGATGCGGCGTTGTATTTAGTGCTGGAAGAAAAGACCCCGAAGGGCCTTTGGTCGAAGTTGCACACCATGTATATGGGGAAGAATATGTACAACAAGCTAATACTGAAGAAGAGGTTGTACAGTCTTCGGATGCAGGAGGGATCTGATGTGATTGGCTACATTCAGAGGTTCGACCAGTTGTGCACGGAGTTGATGAATATCGGGGTAAAGCTGGATGAGGAGGACAAGTCCCTGTTGCTTTTGTGTTCGCTGCCAGGATCATATGACTCTTTGGTGACTACACTACTCTACGGCAAGGAGACTCTGAAATATGAGGACATGGTCTCGGTGCTGAGGTCTAATGAGCAAAGGAAAAAGTTGACCAGAGATCGGGCTCCCCAGGAGGGTTTGGCAGTAGGGGAGAGGATAAGTTGAGGCAGAGGCAGAAGCAAGTCCAGGGGGCGGTCTAAGTCCAGGAAGGGAAAGAAAGAGATGAAATGCTTCAAGTGCAACGAGTTCGGGCACTTCAAGCGAGAATGTCCACTATGGAAGAGCAAGAAGGGAGAAAGAAGTGGCTCAGAATCAGTGAGTGCAGTTGCTGGGCACCAGGTGGAGGATAATCTACTTGTGGTATCAGATGGTCACAGGCATTACACAGAGGAGTGGATACTAGACTCTGCATGCTCACATCACTACACACCACACAGGTCTTGGTTTGTGACATACACCAAGACAGATGAGGGATCAGTGACTCTAGACGACAATCATTCTTGAAAGGTGGCTGGGATAGGGACAGCCAGGGTGAGAATGTTTGATGGGATTGTGAGGATATTAACAAATGTAAAGCACATTTTGGAGCTGGAAAAGAATCTGGTGTCACTAGGTTACTTGGAGTGCAGTGGATACAGTTTCAGCAGTAGGGCTAGAAGCGGAGTATTAAACATCTCCAATGGAGCTATGGTGGTGATGAGAGGCAGGAGGTTGGACAATAATCTCTATCGCATGGAGGATTTGTAGTGACCGGAGAGTCTGATGCAGCAGTTGCAGCACAGGACCAGCAAAGGGCTTACAGGATGTGGCACTACCGCCTAGGCCACATGGGTGACAAGGGGCTGAGGGAGTTGAGCAGGAGAGGACTCATCTCTGATCTGGAGGATGATGCTACAGGGGAGATCTGTGAGCCTTGCCAGATGGGAAAGCAGAGGAGAGTTCAGTTCAACATCAGTATAACCCGCAGTGCAGCCCCTCTGGTGTTAGTACACACAGATGTGTGGGGACCAGCCCAGTTTCAGCTAGGAATGGGGCCAGATACTTCATGACCCTGATTGATGATTTCTCAAGAAAACTCTGGATTTACTTCATGAGAGAGAAGTCTGAGGTCTTCACCAAGTTCAAAATCTGGAGAGCTGAGGTGGAGAAGGAGCAGGAGAGGAACGTGAAGTGTCTGAGGTCAGACAATGGCGGAGAGTATACCAGCAGAGAGTTCCAGGACTACTATGAGGAGTGTGAGATCAGGAGACACTTCTCAGTTAAGGGGACTCCACAGCAGAATAGGGTGGCCAAGAGGATGAACAGAACACTTCTGAAAAAGGCACGATGCATGAGGCTGCAGGCAGGGCTTCCAAAGACGTTCTGGGTTGACACAGTTGACGCAGCGGGTTACTTGATCAATCGGTCACCTCACACCAGGTTGGATGGTAGGCTTCTAGAGGAGGTGTGGTCTGGGAGGACAGTTGGACTAGGCCATCTATGGGTATTTGGGTGCACGGCCTATGTGCACATTGGAGCTGGTGAGCGGAGCAAGCTAGACGTCAGATCATGCAAGACGGTATTTCTAGGCTATCCGTGAGGAGTTAAGGGATACAGGCTGTGGGATCCCTTGGAAAAGAAGGTCATCATTAGTCGGGTTGTGACTTTTGATGAGGAGTCAGTCCTATGGAGGTGAGCAGGCATGGAGGAGCAGCAGGAGTAGGAGGAGGTCCAGCAGGGCACTGCTGGACAACTTACCTCTTTGATTTTGCCTCTTACAGGTACTACAGGAGGACATGACATTCAGGTGGAGAACCTACCTAAGGTGTCTCCACAGTGGAGAGGACTCGGATGGATGATCGAGGTGGAGAGGTCCAGCAGGAGCGACCTGGACCGAGGACTGATATCGGTGTTGCCCTACACAAGCCAAGAGGACCATCAGGCAACCAGACCGATATGGCTTCGAGGAGACGGTGTCATATGCCCTAGTGATAGCGAATGGAGACCCATATACATATCAGGAGGCTATTAAGAGCCAGGACAGAGAGTGGTGGGTCTAGGTGATGTCCGAGGAGATGCAGTTTCTCCACCAGAACCAGACGTGGCGATTGGTGCAGTTGCCACAGGGAAGAGGCCCATTGGCTGCAAATGGGTCTACAGTCGCAAGGAAGGACCTTCAGAGCAAGGAGGTATCAAATTCAAGATGAGGTTAGTGGCCAAGGGATACTCTCAGAAGGAAGGCATCGACTTCAGCGAGGTCTTCTCTCCCGTTGTCAGACATACTTTCATCAGAGTGTTGCTGAGCATTGTAGTAGCTCAGGATTTAGAGCTGGAGCAGATGGATGTCAAGACGGCGTTCCTCCATGGACATTTGGAGGAAAGGATTTACATGGAGTAGCCATCCAGTTTTAAGGATCCAGATCAGAGGAAAAGGTTTGTTTGTTGTAGAAGTCACTGTACGGATTGAAGCAGTCGCCGAGATAATGGTACAAGCGGTTCGACTCTTATATGCACAGCATTGGACTTTCCAGGTGCGAGTTTGATCCCTGTGTTTATGTTCAGTCTCTTGAGGATGGTTCTAGGGTGTTCCTACTCTTGTATGTGGATGACATGCTTATAGCATGTAAGAGTAGGAAGGTTGTGCAGGATCTGAAGGCATCCTTATCTCAGGAGTTTGAGATGAAAGATTTGGACCCTGCAAGGAAGATCCTAGGCATGGAGATTTTCAGAGACCGAGCCCGGAGGGTGCTGCATCTATCTCAGAGGGGCTACATACAGAAGGTCTTAGAGAGGTTCGGGATGAAGGGAGCAAAGCTGACGGAGCTATCACTTACTAGTCACTTCAGACTCTTGAAGACCATGGCGCCACAGACTGAGGTGGAGGCTCAGGAGATGGAGACGGTTCCTTATGCTTCAGGAGTTGGGAGCTTGATGTATGCGATGGTCTATTGTAGGCCAGACATCGCTCATGCAGTGAGTCAGGTTAGCAGGTTCATGGCGCAGCCTGGCAGGGAGCACTGGAGAGCTCTGAAGTGGATATTCAGATACCTGGCGGGTTCAGTTGGAGTTGGCATCTACTACGAACAGCGAGGAGGTGCAGTGGGATACTCTGACATGTCCAGGGAGGCTCAAGGGCTGATTGGCAGTTATGTAGATGCAGACTTCGGTGGAGATGTGGATACCCGGAGGTCTACGACAGGCTTCATCTTTAGCCTGTATGGAGGTCCTATTTCTTGGAGATCGAGTCTGCAGCCTATCATGGCCCTATCCACTACAGAGGCAGAATACATCGGGCTGACAGAAGCAGCTAAGGAGGTAATTTGGCTGAAGGGTTTGTTGACGGAGATGGGCCTTACTCAGGAGGCCATTAGAGTGCACTGTGATAGCCAGAGTGCACTTCTATTAGCACAAAACTCAGTCTATCATGCAAGGACAAAGCACATCGACATTCGGTATCATTGGATCAGGGAGCTTGTGGAGGATGGCGAGGTGGAGCTGGTAAAGGTACACACCAAGGAGAACCCAGCTGATGCACTTACGAAGGTACTTCCACGGGATAGCTTTCAGAGATGTGTTGAGCTGATTCGACTGAGGGACAGAGTGGAGCTGGTTGAGGCCTTGGGACACCAAGATGGAGATTGTTGTGATCCCGGTGGTGTGTCCAAGGCCCAGGGGACCAAGGTTAAGGCTAAGGTCCATCATTCATGAGGGCTTCATGGAGGCTCTAGGGCTAGTTGGGCCCTAGGTTGAAAGGCTGTGGGCCTTTCGGGTTCTTGAGGTCTAGGTTATGTGGGCCTCAAGGGACCAACTCTTTATGGACCAGGTCTGGGCCCAGGATAGGTGAGATTAGGTCGAGTCATGGGTGTACATGGGCTTGGGTTAACCTAATCTCCCATAGAGTTGGTCAAGGGAGTTTTGGGTTTGGGTCACTTGACCCTGTGTTTATATATACATGCACTGTATAGGTTTGATTAAGCCAAGGAATACGAAAATCCTTTCTTCCAAGTCTCTCTCTCTCTCTTCTTCCTCTCTCTTCATCTATTCTCCACACCCCAGGAGCAAGAAACCCTAGGGTTTCTTGCCGCCAGGTCCATAGAAGGCAAGAAAAGCAGGGGAGGCGCTAGGGTTTTGAGCCCCTCCCCCTTTGTGCCGCCAACCATATTGCCTCTCCCTCTCTTGCAGCCATCCAAACATCAGGTCCAGGACTTGAAATCTCTTGCTATGAGGTTAGTACAAGTTCTTCTCAGATCTGGAGTTGATCTGAAGTCGTTTGAGGCACGGGTGAGATCTCCATCAACAGATCTACAGGAAAGGCTGCAGCAGGACAGATCTGTAAGGTCTGGTTCTATCTACCTTCATTCTTTTGTAGAATATCCCGATTCAAGATCTACAAATTGAAAGACCTCGATCCAGGCCTGATCTGATTGGGTACCAGATCTTGAATTTTTTAGAGGTGATCTTAGAGGCGTTCTTCATCTGGAACGAAAGGCTGACGAAGAAGACAGTAACCAGGCTGATTTCGTCAAGGGCCTTCGATCGAGTCCAGAAGTCTCCAGATTTGTTCGTTGCTAGTTCCGCTGCACCCAAGGTCCGTGGGAGGAGCCGGGATCATGCTCCAACATGATTTTAGATGGAACCCTATTCAGCAAGCAAATTATGGTTAATAGACTATGATCCCAAAGAAAAATAGAAAGATCAGTGAAGCTTATCATAGATCAAACCATGTTCAATAGGGTTCGATTTCTCTATTCTGAAATTCTATTAGGACATTCCAAATGGAGTTCATTGTGAGACAATGCCATACTCCTTGAGATAATTTAAAAATTTTTCACTAAGATATTCATCTCCTCGATCCAATCAAAAAATCTTAAGGAATTTTTCAATTTGCTTGTCTACTTTATTTCTAAAGTCTTTGAACTTTTCAAAGGCTTCAAACTTGTGTCTCATGAGGTATACATATCCATACTGTGAATAATTACTGATAAAGCTTATGAAGTAGAGGTAACCTCCTCTGGCTAGCACATCGAATGGGTCGTACACATTAGTGTGTACTAGACTAAATATCTTTGTGGTCCTTTCTCCATATCCTAAAAAGGGAAGCTTGATCATTTTTTCTTGAAGGCACGACTCCTAGATCGAATCTGACTCAGAAGTCAACGAACATTAAAATTTAATTTTCTCCAATCTGTTAATCCTATCTTCTCCTATATGACCTAGCCTTAAATACTATAAGTACTTTTAGTTAATTTTATCTCTAGATCGTTTAGTTCCTATGGCATTCACATCTTATTCGATATAGTTTACAGATACATCTATATTTAGTTGAAAGAGATTATTAATAAGAAAATCACTTTCAATCTTTTTATTTTCAAAATAAATATTACAGTGGTCCTCATAAAAACTAATTACATAGTCTTCTTGTGTCAAACAAGAGACAGAAATTAGATTCTTGCTTATAGTAGTTACAAAATAATAGTCCCTAAGAACTAAACTAATCTTCGATGGTAGTTGCAGAGGGTACGTCCCTACAATCACAGTAGCAACCTTTGCTCATAAGGTCATCTCGTCTTCCCTTAGTCTCTTACTATTTTTAAGATCCTGCATTGAAGTATACAAATGAGCACTAAATCCAGAGTCTATCACCCAACTAGATGTAGAAGAAATCAATAGATTAGTTTCTATAATGAGTATACCTTCAGAAGGTGTGTCTTCCCTCTTATTCTTCGGGCTCACCAGGTAGGTAGGATAGTTCTGCTTCCAATGGGTATCATTGTTGTAGTAAAAATACTTTTTCTTCTCGATGATCTTTTTCTTCGAAACTTTCTTCTTCAGTCTGTTCTCTACCTTCTGTTTCTTTGCAGACTTTTTCTTCCCTTCAGTAGACTTTATTTTAGAAGAAATCCGCTCCACAGCGAGAATAGAGCCTTTTGAACTCTTTAAGGTTCTCTCAGTCATCACCAGCATGTTCAGTAATTCGATCTTGGTGCATTGGATCTTATTCATATGATAGTTTACGATAAACTACGCATATGAATCAGTAAGAAATTACAGAATGAGGTCAATTTATAACTCCTTGTCCATTGATATTCTGAGCTTCTTGAGCTCCTCCAGGTTCTTGATCATTATCAAACAATGCTCGTAGATCGATTGCCAATCACGTATTTTCATTTCGAAGAGTCGCTTGGATACTTCATAGCAGACTAAGCGACTCTGCTTACCATACAACTCTTGTAAGTGAGTCAAAATCTCTATAACAGTCTTTATGTCTTGATGTTGGTACTGCAATTCATTAGACATTGAGGCCAATACACAGCACCTAACTTTATTATCATCATCTAGCCACATATCATGAGATGCTCTTGATCAATAGTCAGATGAGCTGGTAAGGGGGTGAAGTTCTGATCGAGTACATAGGCTATCTTCTCAAAACTCAAGATAATCTTAAGGTTCCAGAACCATCCTTAAAATTCTATCCGATCAGTCTGTTGATCTTTAAGATACGAACAAGGAGGTTTGAAGCAGATATTTCCTACACAGAGATGAAGATTTTTAGTTAGATTTTGTAATTGACTTAATTAATTTATTTTAGAGATTTTATTTTAAAAACAAACTTAGACTCCTACTATTTTCTCAAATCATCCACACTCCTCATATGGAGAAATGAAAACTTCTAAAATTTAGGATTTCTAATGGGTACTGCAGTCCCACCGATCGACACACCATCTCTCCTAACAGTTATCAGTGATGTGTCAGCTGATGAGCGGACAACTCTTGTCCAATATTTCTATAAACATGTTGCAGCCAACTTTAGTCTTTAAGTCTAAAAGCCTTACCTGACAGTTATTGGCCTTATTTCTTAACTAAGTCAGACTCATCATTCTTACAAAAATAGAGCCGTCATTGGGATCCTCACCTAACAGTTATTGGGTCCAACCCCATCTCCATCCCACAATATCTCATGCCAATAGTGTGGTTGCATCTTCTCGATGCAACAAATCACTGTAACCAACCAAGAATAATCAACCTCAAAAAGAGCCTGCACAACTACAATGATGGAAGATCGCTAGATTTAATATTTTACGAGAAGATTTAATTTATATCTCTTAGGTTTAATTATCTATTACATCTCATATAAATCCATAATTAAATTGGATCTACTAAAGAGATCTTGACTTGATCTCACCAAATTGGTCTCATGGTGTAAATTAATTATAGTGAACTCAACCTTAAGCTCCTCAAATAGAATTAGGTCAACCAAATTGACCAGATAAGTGAAGATCGATAGAAGGCTCCCACTGCTGGTGCAACAGTCCTAATTAAATAATCACCTTTTGTTACACTTGCCTTAGACACCAATTGGTTTGACCCATTCCAACTGAGTTCAGCTTTTGGTTCCTCACCACTGATTACCAATTTGCAACCATTTTAATTTGAGTTCATGATACACCCTACAAAAAGGGTCGTAGTGATTCAGTGTGACCACTATATGCATCGATGAGCTCACAACATGATTATCTCATAATCGATTTAATTAAGTTTCTAAAGCAACTTATGGTTAGTGTCTGGTCTGTCATCATCCTTGGACAACCATTACACATAACTTGCGTTATGCCAGGGCAACCTTATGTCAGGATGAATCGGACTAACCTAATGTCCTTCAATTAGATCTTTAATCTAAAATCTTTGATCCAATCTAAATTTTAGATGTCAATTATAGGTTTCAGGATAACCATTGAACATAACTCATATTATGCCAGGACAACCTTATGTCAGGATGTACTCAATTAACCTAAATGCACTTAATTAGATTTTTGATTTTAAGTTTTCTAATCTAAGGTTTTAGATCTAATCTAAATTCTCAGATGTAAACATAAAATCAGTCCTAATTAAGAGCATAATAATTAGATCTAATCTAAACATGCTGATCTAATTGAAATACTGAAATTTAGATCTAATCTAATTTCAGTTACATGCATCAAATTAGATCTAATCTAATTTAATTTCAGATCTAAATACCACTTCAAATCACATCTGATTTAGATCTAATCTTGATCTTAGATGCATGATACCTACAACCTAGCTCAGATACCAGTGAAGGAAAGATCGCACACCCGATTGACTAAATCAAGGTGAAGCAGAATTCAAAAATTTTGATCCGACATGCGATCCAATCGAGATCACATCTCGATCTGTGCCAGATCTATCATATATCTAAGATCAAGATAATTTAAAACTATTTTAAACTAATTATTTTAATCATGATGATCACATCATCATCTTTGCGCAGGTAGTGATACACCATTGTCTGATGATCGTAGAGTTGAGATTCGCTGTCGAGCCATATATGTGTCTGACCTTTACAGATATCTACTTGGATTAGGACTAGGATGCTTCTTTCAACTTTGATTTGTCTTCATCAAGATGGATTAGCAATCTCCCAGATCTGCATTCGATCTAATCTTCAACAAGCTCATGAAAGTGATCACGACCACGTGCCTTAGTAAAGATGTCTGCAAGTTGCTGCTTGGATGAGACATATCGGGTGGCAATATCACCGGATTGGAGATGATCGCTGATGAAATAATAGTTAATTTTGATATATTTCATGTGTTCATGAAATACAAGATTGGTAGCAATGTATAAGGTGGCTTGATTGTCACAATATAGTAGCATCAGACCACTTTGAGAGATGCTAAGGTCCGAGAGAAGAGTACGAAGCCAAAGCAGCCGCTAGTAGTGTGAGCCATGATGCGATACTCAGCCTTTGTAGAAGAACGTGAAATAATGATGATCGCTGTCATAGGCAATTAAGGTTAATTATTGATTCAAAACTATGCAGTATTAAATATATGTCCTAGAAGCCAATCTTGATTGACGCATATTATAATCTTAAGACATATTTTTATACTTAATGGATAATTTTTATTACCATTTATATTGCATGTGTCCATGAATTATCCTAGAAATTAACAAAGATGATTTTGTATATTCTCAAGATGTTGAGAATTTGAAACATACATTATTAGTGATTAATTTTTGAATGCTTTCGATCGAAGGATCATCACGGAGGACAGTGATCAATCCAGTTAGATCGGTGCATGGATCACCTCTCTTCTAAATAGATGAGTCTCGAGTCTGCAATGTGAAGACACTGAGATGAGAGTGCAAATAGTTGTTAGAGAACAACTTATATTGAGCATGACCAACATGAGAAACTAATTGGATATCTACTTACTCGTCAGTGATTTTCTCGATGCTGTAGTGGTATGAGTGGTCCTTTGACCTATGGTGCCTCGGCTATTTGCAGCGAGACTGCTGTAGTTTGACTGCACGTTCATTTGATCTCTAGCCATTTAGGTCTTTGCTATATATGTTGGCTATAATGGGTTCAAGTTTGCTATTTGAAGTAGGATGGACCTAAATAAAATCTATCGATCTTGGTATAAAATGAGTAGTCCTATATAATTCGCAAGACTAAGCTCAAAAAATCTCTGGCCAGAGCAAATGTGGATACTAAAAAAAGTTTTCATAAGATTCACATATAAAATCAAGTCGAAACAATCTGGTATATAACTGACGATGAGGTTTGACGAGTTCTCCATGACCTCCATCTAGTTGAGACTCATGATAGAGGGGTTATATCACATGGTAACTGCATCTAGGAGTTTATTCTTTTATTCTACTGGATTGCCACTACATGCTACTAGACATCACTGATAGATTGTGAGAACTCACTAAGATCATTTTTGGATCAACGATCTTCGTTGGATTGAGTTGGAATTATTTCAGCCCATGAAAAAGAGTTTCGATAATACTATGATAGAAATCACGATATGTCTCACTATCGGATAGAATAGAACCTGAAAGATCACACACAAAAGGAGCTTAACCCGATCAATGGCTTAGATCCTATTCAAATTATCAATTAGATTGATGGTTTAAATTTGAAAACTGCTAAGTTATAAGTGTTACAGATTTAGTAACTGCTAATTGTTAGTAAAAAAACTTAATTACAAGTATTGCAATTTATTTGGGTCTGATTAAATTATGGATTAAGTATCAATTAATTTAAATCAAAGTTAATTAAATTGGGCTTGATTTAATTTAAGATTAATTGGGTTTAATTATTTAAGTTGGATTTGGATTTAAAATCTAATAGGATTATTAGGTTTGATAGCTTTTTGAATTTGATTCAAATCAAGGTTTGAATTAGATTCGAATCAAACCAATTTGAAACCCAATCAATTTAGAAAGCCAGAAGCCCAACTTGACTAGGATTCTTTCTCTCATTTCATATAGAAAGTGAGAGAGCACGCGTGAAGACGCACGCCCCTTGTGTGCGTGCATGAAAAGAAAAGGAGGTGCCAATAGTTAGCGCTCCACTTCTTTGGAACTCTCTCTCATCTAGATTTTTATTCATATTTGAATTTGATTCAAATAGGGATAAATGATACATGAAAAATGGCATGGAAATAAGGGAAAGGGACCATGCCCCTTCAATTTTGTGTGATAAAATTAGAGGAAAAAAGGATGGCGTGCGTGGTGATTCTTCCAGATTCTTTAATTGCCACAAGTTTCAACCCAATGCCCCATGTTCTCATCAAATTAGATAAGATCTTATTTGATTAAGGCATGGGATTTTTGGAGTTTTGTGTGATAAATAAAAGGATAGAAAAGATGTGCATGCGTGAGGACTTGTCCCGAGTGTTTTCATCTTGCCGCAAGCCATCTTTTCTTAACACCTCCCTTCCTCCTTTCTTCAACATCCAATGCCTCACCACTTGTCCTCAGATCATATCTAAGATAAAGAGAGTTTAGAGAGATAGAGGAAGAGAAGAAGAAGAATTCTTTTTACTCTTCTTGACATCCGGTTTAGATCTTATCAGATCATCGCAAAGGGTTCATGTTGCAGTCCTGTTCTTCGAGATCTTGAAGAAAAAGCCCAGATCCAAGTCGAGAGTGAAGCCTGCAAGGAAACTAGCACTCTGGGGGCTTCGAAGTTCTAATCGAAATCATCTTTGTGTGGATACCAGCAGAGATCGGATACTTGCATGACTTAGACGAGAATCCTAGACAGCCGCAAGATTCGAAGGAAAGCGATCAGGTATGGAGATTTAATCTCCTATTCATCTTTTTTCTTTTTCTTCCAGATTTCAGATTCATGGTGACGTGTTCATATGAAGATTCAATGTGTGGTTTTCAAATGTGATCTGGTATGTGTTTTAAATTAAAAGTGTTTTAATTTATTTTATTTCTACTGCATAATTCATCTGATGTTTGAAAAATTTTAAAACTATACGTACGAAGCTATCGTACTTTCTAATATGTAAGTAGTAGTGAGTCGGGATCATATCCACAGGGACTATGGGCTGAGTTGTGGTTACAAAAGAGTTAAGATCATTGAATTAAAAGTATTATAAAGAAAAGAAAAAAAAATAAACCAGAAACAAACTATATTTAAAGTAGGATCAAGCAGAAAATAATTATATCAGGGGTTACGAATCGGTCTTGCACAAAACAGAGTTGTATTTCTTTAATGATATTAGATGCTTGTAATTAGACCTTGGACATAGTTTATTTCTATTTGAGCACGATCCGTATCCTTGGATCATGACTTATCCCTTCAGGCATAATCTATTCTAGGACTTTATCTCACAAAGAAGAAATAATAATAAATCAAAGTTAGAAATCACCTATCTTTCCTTGGCACATTCCATATCCGTAGATCACGGTATATCTTTAAAAAGTACAGGATTTACAGCCTACCTCTCCTTAGCATGCTTCGAATCCGTAAATTACGGTGCATCTTTCAAGAGTAAAGGTTATTCTAATTATGATCTAATACATAAATATAAAAGAAAGTGCACAAGATAATTGTGTAATAAAAGAGAAGCTTTATTGATTCATATCATAAAAGAAATATAAGAAGAAATAGAATATAAAACTGCTCTATTGTTACAAGACTTCCTCGCCTCTCCCGAGACTAGTAGATTTAGCCGCTCGTGGGTTGGTTCTCGTTGGTTAATGGCCCCATCTTCTCAGCAGAATCTCCTTATGTCACCTTAAAAATCCTCCAACCTCACAGTCTTCTCTCTTATTTTTTTCTCTGATCTCCTCCTCTTTTAGATGTCCTACACCCTTTTTATAGCTTTTCTAGCCTCCAGAGTTCCGGCCGTATCTAATCTCCTAAACTACCACATCCTTTCTTTTTTTTTTCTTTAAAAACCCCAAGGCCTTCTCTATTCCCAAGTGCATGCCCGCAGTCGCTTCCGCTTTTGCTCACCAACCACACGTGTCTGCACCGAAACTGTGTCTAGGCCTGCTTATGAGCCCATTCTCACGTGAGCCGCACCCAGCCTTCTCCCGTGAACCACCCCCACGCGCACACTTTCAAACTGTGCCCCACACGCCCATGCACCCGCTCGCGCTTGAACCAAAATGCATGCCCATGTTTCTAAGCATCGTGGTGGACCGTGCTACCAACCCTGTGCATCGTGCTATGAGCTGCATGAAGATCGAGTGACCACCCCTCTGCACCATGCACTACCTTGCTCTGTGCATCGTGTGTGAGCTGTGTGGCCTTCCCTCCTGTGTTGTGCTAGCCTATGGGCCATGCATGTGAACCACTGGGCCATGTGGACTTCTTTATTTTGGGCCATGTGGTTGCTATGTTTTCTCTGACTATGTGCCTCTTTTGTGTTACTAAAAATTTATCGATAAAGACTAGCTTGGGCTTCATCACTACAAATATTAAGGGTCGTACTGGTTGGTTTATGATTAGACTTCATAATTAGCAATTTCTGTAAAACAGTATAAAAAGTATCAAATACTAAATAATAGAGATTAAATAACATAAGTTCTAATACTTCTCATGTCATATTAATATATTGATCACACCTCTCAACTTGAATTTTATTCATCCTTAAGTAAAAAAAGAATTTAGGCTAAGTACCGCTTAGCTTAGAGTTTCAAATTTTTATCAAGCAATTTTCAAAAGGGCCATTGATGTTTAGTAGAGCATGAGTTATGTCATTGGGATATTAGTACTAATCAATGTAGAAGTTAAGCAAAGAACACTAAATTTTTTTTGAACTTTTTTTTTCTAAATTGCTCCCTACTTTTATCTCTAAATCATCTAACTTTTATATGGACAAGTGTAGTATTACTTTTATTCTTTATTTATTAATTTTTTTATATATTTTTTTAACATTGTACTGCTATTGAGTGTCTTAACCCCTTAAGCTTTCTATTTGATCCATGTAGCAAGTTTTCAATCAATGACTCACAAACTAGATGACTTTAGGGTACTAGATATAAAATACCCCTCGAGCTTACTAGCTTGAATCAAATAGACTATGAGTTAAGACTAGCTTTATAATAGAGCTTATTTGCCCTATACCTTTTGATGTAAAATTCAATGCTGGTATAGGTAAAGAAGCTCGGTTACTCAGCATGAAGTTCTTGAATTTTTTTTTTATTTTATAAAATAGTTTATGTTGGTACAGAATTTCACCGATGTCGGAGAAGCTGGAGTCGAGGGGATCACGGCCGCCGTCGGGACCTGCAAGGAAAGTCTAAATCGGAGTTGGGGGTGCTCCGGCAAGATCCTCCGATGCTCAAGTCAGTATTCTGCTTCAACAGAAATGAAGCACTTGAATGGGATTTTAGCAGAGTTTAGAGATAGTGCTTAGAGCTTAGAGGAGAACGTATCTGGGGGGTCTCTTTTATAGAGGGAGAGCGTAACTGATTGACAGCGACGTCCGTAACTACCTTGTAGTGGGCCGTTCGGACCCACGTGGAGTTTGTTATAGAGAGTGGAGTGGTGTCCGTTGTCGCAACTTGTCGGAGAGTTCGAACCGGACAGCTGAAGCTCGGTTGGGATGTCTGATGGAGCGGAATAGCTCTCTATCTAAGCAATCTAAGAGAAGCTCGGATGTTTTTGAGGTTGCTGACGGGTTAACTATTGTTGGGTGCCTTAGGCGTTGATGCTGCAGATGAAAGTCATCTGCTGTAGAAGCCCGGACGAAAACTCTCTGTTGGAGAAATCCGATTGGAGTCCGATTGCTAGAGAAGTCCGTCTAAAATTTATCTGATGTAGAAACTTGTCTGAAGACTGTCCGCTGGAGAGGTCCGGTTGCATGAGAAATCTGGCAGAAGATCGATCGATAGTGGAATTCGAAAGGTGCTATAGAAGGTTGACCGATAGAAGAGTCCGAAAGGCGTTGTGGAAGTTCGTCCGCTGGAGGAGTCTGGAGGACACTGTGGAAGGTCGACCGCTGGAGGAGTCTGGTTGCATGAGGAATCTGACAGAAGGTTGACCGATAGTGAAATTCAGAAGGCGCTATAGAAAGTTGATCGATAGAAGAGTCTGAAAGGTATTGTGGAAGTTCATCCGCTGGAGGAGTCTGGAGGACACTGTGGAAGGTCAACCGCAGGAGGGGTCCAGAGGAGATTTGTCTGTTAGAGGGGTCTAGTTGGCACTGTTGAAGTCCAGTTGGCACTGTTGAAGGTTGATGGCTGGAGAGGTACGGAAAATATTGGAACAGTCAGTCACTGTAGAAATTCGACTGCTAGAGCTCTATTGGTTGTAGAAGTTCGTTTGGAATCCATCCGCTGTAGAAATTTAGACGGAGTCTGATTCTTGCAGAAGTTCGGAAGAAGGCCACTTACTGCAGAAGCTCGGATAGAGATCGGTTGTCGTGGAAGCCCGGATGGAGATCGCTTATTATAGAAGCTCGGCTGAAGTCCGCTTGCAATAGAAGTTCGGACGGAATTCGCTTACTGTAGAAGCTCGGATGAAATTCGGAAGGCGGTCGACCACTATAGAAACTTGGATGGAGTCTGGTTACTGTAGAAGTTCTGCTGCTGGAGAAGCCCAGACATTGACAAAGTCCAGAAGAAGCTCGGAGTAAAGTTGATCATGACGGGAGGAAGTCTGGAAGAGATTCGGAGAGTAGTCGATCTCTGTAGAAAATCGGTTGATAGTGAAGCCCAGAGAGTATTTGGAGCAGTCCGATAGATGACTGAAGGAGCTATTATTGAAAAAGTCTAAAGGGTACTATTGGAGTTCATCCATTGGAGGAATCTGGAGGATACTGTGGAAGGTCGACTGTTGGAGGAGTCCGGATGGTACTGTGGAAGCTCGGACGGTCGAGGGAGTTTAGAAAGATGCCGCACAAGGTCGGAAGCCGGAAGAGTCCTGGGAGGGTTGGCCTCTTACGAACTTTGGCTGGGGTTATTTTATACCGAACACTAGTCCCCCTACTTCCAAGTTCGGGTTTCGAATGAAGGAAGTACAGAAAAATTTTCACAGCCGAAGTTGCCCCCCTTGATTTTCGTACTCGATTGTTTTCAAATATTTTGGCATTTGGCGCGCTGATGCTGGAGTCTTTTCAAATCGAGGCGACCCAAAAAGATTTTTTTGAAATTCTTGCTAGAGCGTCATCCCAAGTACGGTGCAATAATGATTCTGTCAGTCGTCAGCCGTCTGCCACGATGAGTGGGACATGCGGCGGTTGTAGGTCGGCCAAAGGAGATCTGCAATCATTATTGCGTCGGACCCTGAGGTCTATTTGAATCCGTCCCCCTCCTTCAGGGGTTTCACCTTGCCTGAGATTTTTCTTCGGTCCCCTTTTCTTCCCCAAGAGCTTCGTCCTCCTCCGGCATCCCTCTCGGTCTTAGGTGCCCTTCAAGTCGACCTCCATCACCTTCACTGCCCTCCTGCACCTCTCGGACCAGCCTAGGTTAGTTCCGGAACCCTTCTTTTTCTTGCTGTTCTTCCATTTTTCCTCCTCTGCATTCCGTCCGTTCAGTTTCTCTGCGAGCGCCTTGTTTTCTATTTTTTTAATTTTTTTGAGATTTTTATTTGATTCAAAATATCCTCCAATACTTCCTCCTCTAGCGGTTCTAGAAGTTCGTCAGCTCCTGCCTCCCAAAATCCTAGTACTGTATATGAACCCGTACTTAGGATCGAACCTCGTCTGGTCTTTGTACCAGACACCATTCCCAGCTCTTTGACCTCGGACAAACTCTGGCTAATTAGGATTCAGTATGGGGTTCTTCCAGAGTATAAGCTTGAGCTTCCCGGGCCAACTGACCGGGGCTGGCCCCTCCCCCTGGCCACTTTTGTTTATACCAGGAAGCCTTCCGCGCCGGGCTTCGACTTCCACTCCCACCTTTTGTTGTTGCTCTTTTTCGCTTTTTAAATATTTCTCTAGTTTCTGTAGCACCGAACTCCTTTAGGTTTTTGATAGGATTTCTTTCCCTCTGTCATTTAGCTGAAGTCCGGCCAACTCTTCCTTTGTTTAGAAACTTTTATACCTTTAAGCGTCACCCTTTGGCAAAGGACTGATGGTACTTCTCCCTCCAGTTCGGTAGAAAGGGGTTGCTGAAGGTGCCCCCTCTTCTATCTACAACTGGAAGGAGAGATACTTCTACGTCCGATGCCCGACCCTGATGCTGGGGTTGCCCCCCTGGGGCTCCCTGAGGGACTCCGTCTGTCGGACTTTTAGTCTGGGATAGGATGACCTTGAAGCCTCCAATAAACTTAAGACTTATCCAGCTCCTCTCCTCCCTGACCTTCTGAAGGAGCAACTTTTATTCAATGTCAGCCTGAGCCCTCTCAACCCTACTGGTATTTTTTCTTTCTCAAGTCATTCGTTGCTTCCTCTTTTTCTTATTCTGTTTCTAAGCTGTGCTGATCTTTTTTCATTGCAGATATGGACGCAGACGCAGCTCAAATACTAGCCAAGGGTCTCAAGGCCCACAAGAGGAAAGGCACTGCAACTTCTGAGTCGGCGAAGAAGGCGAGGGTAGAGGAGATAAGCTCGGCCGTGCTTGCCCAGGCGGCCATTGTCGTTGATGCCCCCTCCGACATCAGCCCACAGTCCCCCGAGCTTCTTCAAGAAGCCCTCCGACCGAGGTTCCCGCTCCAGAGTCTCGTCCCGAGGAGGCGTTGGGGGCCGAAAGGAAGAGAAGGAAGAAGACGGTGGCCCGCAAGATCAGCAATAGCAGGGCTGCCATCGAAGGATCCAACGGCTCCGAAGAGGATCCAGGGGAGAATCCCTTCAACAACAAGGATTTAATAAAAAGGTTGATCGACGGGTGCATTTTGCCCGAGATCGTCCATAGGATCATCCATGCCGATCCTGAACAGCGGGTTTGGGACTCTCTGAGATCCTTTCTTGAGATAGGTCGATTTACTTTTTTCTTCCTTTCGCTTCTTCACTTAGTTCATTCCTTAGCTTTCATATTGACTTTCTGGCCGCTCTTGCAAATTGGACACCAACTCATTGCCAACATCGAGGCGATGAAAAATACAAAGAAGGAAGCAGCCTAGGCGGAGGAAGGTCGCCAGGCTGAGGCTGTCCGTCTTAAGGAGAAGGTTGCCGAGTCATGAGTCTCCAACAGACGCTCCAAAAGGAAGAACAAACTTCGACGGATCTGAAGGCTGCTTTGGAGGAGAAAAGAAGGAAGGCAGAGGCTGAGGTCTCCAAGCTGAAGGAGCTGATTCCAACCGTAGTCTTAGAGGCAAGGGCCCAAGCAGTGGAGGAGTTCAAGACCTCCTCCGAGATGAGGGATTTGAATATCAAGTTCGGTCAAGCCACCTTTATCAAAGGCTTCGAGCTTTGCCAGGAGAAGGTGGTCGGAAAGTTTCCCGAACTCAACCTCAGCTTTCTGGATGAAGCGTCCGACGATGAAGCTGGACCTTCCGAAGCTGTTGCCGGTCTCCCTCCAGCCAAGACCTCTTCAACTACTGCAGCTGTCATGACCAACCTTCCAGGGGCACCGAGCTCCTCCACTTCTGCTCTAGAGGTCCGAGACCTCTAATTTTATACTTTTTCTTTGTTACAATTTTTTTTTTCTTTTTCTCTTATACTTAAGAATTAATCAATGAAATCGGATTCCTCTTTACAGAGAGCTCCTTTTTCTTCTTGTACTTTCTTTTTCTTTTTTTTTCTTGCAATGAGTTGCATTGTGATGCTCTTATTTCCCGATAACAGTACCCTGCCGAAGCTTTTTCCCTACCACAGAAGATTCTTTGAAGTCTATAATCCGAGATCTGAGAACGAAAGTTCATCACCTAATGAAAAAATCAAAGAAGATGGACGACGAACTTCACAGGCTGAGGAAGAGCCATTCGGAAGCCACCGTGGAGGTTACTCACCTTCGAAACCTTCACAAAAAGGACTTCATGGACTATAGCCGGAAGAAGGCCAACTTCGAGAAGGAGCTTGAGGAACTCCAAAAATGTGCAAGCGACCGATCTTGGACTTAGGCTTCTAAGATCAGCTCCCTCGAGGTCGAGTTAGCGGCCGCACGGGAGAAGATCGGCCAATTGAAAGGGAGCTCGTCCTGGCTTCCAACTCAGGCTGACTACGGTCGGGACTGGTTGAAGAAATTCTCCGACCTCCAGAAGTAGCTACAGGATGCTGAGATGAATTACAACACTTACCGAGTCGGCTGGTGCGGGCAAATGACAACTATAGAAGGAGGCTCAAGATGATGACCGACGAGGTTGCTTGCCTTCAGAAGCAGTTATCCGAAAGAGCCCAGGCCATTTCGGTTCAAGGCTCTGATGAGCTCCGATCCTTGAGGGGGACCATGGAAGAACTGTCCGTAGCCTTTGAGAAGGAGAAGGTCGAACTGCAGCGGCTGAAAATTCAACTGGCTTATGAGCAGCAGGCGGTCAAGGATGCAGAAGCGAAGTCTGAAGTTCTGAGGAAAAGGCTTCAGGAATCGGAGGACGAAAGCCGACAGTTTCACCAAATGTATCGGGAGATGCTGCTAAGAAAGAAGGAACTGGAAGAAGAAGTTGAGAACTTAAAGAAATCCTTGATAATGGTTGGAACCGAGAGTCTGAAGTCTGAAGAAGCGAGCTTCCTTAGAGCTTCTTTTACCTTTTGTTCTATGTATTCTTTTCTTTTCTTGTTGTTTTTTTTTTTGGCCTTCAAAGGCTTTTGTAATGCTCTCTTTACTAATGAAATGAAAAGAAATTTTCTCATTACCTTGTCTATTCTTGCTCTGAGTTATCGTTTACCAAGCTTCTCTTATCTTTTGTCTTACTCGATGTCGATATTGTTTGAAGGTTCCTGGTCATCGCCGTATTGATTCATCCTTTTTGTTCATGACCGAAGGTCTTTTCGAGGCCATTCGAATTTGATGCTTTTTTCGATGTTCGAGCTTGGGGCTTGAACTTCTCGTTACTTTGAGAAAGTCTATTTTCTCCTACTAGTGTTGGGTTCCCCCTTAGAGACTGAGGATTTTTGACAAGAGTTTTCTTTCTCATTGAGATGAGGTCCCTTGTGTCTTAGATGTAGTTTATTTTTCCCTTATTTCTGGCGTAGCTCATCGCTTTCTCTTTTTCTCTCCTTTTTTTTATGTTTGGGCGAGGGATTTCCCTCTGCTCCTAACGGAGTTGTAGGGGTGTAGAAGAGTCATTGAGAAGGCTTTTCCCCTCATCCGGTCTTAAACGATCAGATCTTCATTTGTGTCAGGATGAGGTTCTCCTCCTGTTTCCAACATAGTCAATTTCAGCTCATATTAGGATGAGATTTTTTCCTGTTCCTAACAGAGCTGTGGGGGCACATAAGGGCCGTTGCGAGCATCTCTCCCCCCATCTGGTCTCTTAATAACAGGTCTTCGACTTTACTCATATTAGGATGAGGTTCTTCTCCTATTCCTAACATGGCTGTGGGGGCGCATAGGGGCCACTGTGAGGGCTTCTCCCCCTATCCGATCTCTTAATAATCAGATCTTCGACTTTGCTCATGTTAGGATAAGGTTCTCCTCCTGTTCCTAACATGGCTGTAGGGGCGCATAAGGGCCGTTGCGAGGGCCTCTCTCCTCATTCGGTCTTTTAATAATCAGATCTTCAACTTTGCTCATGTTAGGATGAGGTTCTCCTCCTGTTCCTAACATGGCTGTGGGGGCACATAAGGGCCATTGCGAGGGCCTCTCCCTCCATCTGGTCTCTTAATAATCGGGCCTTCGTTTATTCGGGATGAGGTTCTCCTCTTGTTCCTGACACACTTAGTTTCGATTGTCTGAAGAAGCTACTCCCTGTCGTTATAAGCTTATGCCAAAAGAAAAGATATGCGAATATGAAACTTTTATTTAAGGCAAAGTTATCGGTAATATATTCATAAATTTTTTAAATTCCATGGTCGCAGAAGGTCTGCACCTCTGAGCTCTTTTAGATAGTATGTCCCGTGCTGGACTATTTCCCTGACTTCATACGGGCCTTCCCAATTTGGGGCAAGTTTTCTTTGGTTCTGAGGTTGTGAAACACAGCTCGCCAAGTACTAAGTCCCCCACTCTGAAGGCTTTGCTCTTGACCCGAAAGTTGTAGTAGCGGGCTACTTTCTACTTGTAGGCTGCTATCCAAACTTGAGCGGTCTCCCATTTTTCTTCTAACAAGTCAAGGTTGGCCTTGAGATCCTGTGAGTTACGCTGCTCGTCGAATGCCACGACTCACGCCGATGGAAGTTTGAGTTCAATCGGGATAACGGTTTCTGTTCCGAAGGCTAAGGCAAAGGGGATCTCTCCCGTGGGCAGTCTTTGGGTAGTTCGGTATGCCCATAACACATGATAAAGCTCATCTACCCAAGTTCTCTTTGCCTTTTCAAGTCTCACCTTGATTCCTTGCAACAGAGTCCTGTCGATCACTTCGGCTTCACCGTTTGCCTGCGGATGGGCTACTGACGTGAAGTTATGGGAGATGTTTAAGTCCTCACAAAATTCAGCAAATCTTGCTCTAGCAAATTGTCGTCCATTATCAGTAATGAGAGTTCTGGGTAAGCCGAACCTACAAATGATTGACTTTCAGATGAAGTCCTGCACTTTAGCTTCTGTGATTTTCGCAAAGGTTCGGCTTCGACCCACTTGGTGAAGTAGTCAATTGCCACAGGAGGAACTTCTGCTGCTCAGATGCTATGGAAAAAGGTCCAAGGATATCCATCCCCCATTGTGCAAATGGCCATGGGGCACTCAAGGGTGTAAGTTCGAAGGCGGGCTGTCTTTGGATATTCGCATATCTCTGACACCGATCATACTTTCTGATATATTCAATGGAGTCATGGTACATTATAGGCAGTAATAATCTTGTCAGAGCAGTTTGTGGGATAAAGATCTGACCCCCAAGTGACTTCCCAGACTTCTTCATGTACCTCCCACAAGGCAAAGTCGGCTTCAGAAGACCGGAGATAGTTCAGGAGGGGCAAAGAGTGCGACCTCTTGTACAGCTTGCCCTCATAAAGGATATATCGGGAGGTCTGATTTTTAAGCTTCTGAGCTTCTTTTGCATCATGAGGAAGAACTCCGTCTTTGAGGTATGCAACCAGTGGGTCAATCCAGCTGGGTTCATGGCTGATCTCCATTACAAGCTGCAGTTCTTTCATACTTGGATATTTCAGAACTTCGAAGAGGACTTCCTTGGGTAGTTCAGCCGGAGCCAGTATAGCCAACTTGGAGAGAAGATTGACCCTGGTATTTTTTGCTCTTGGAATCTACTTGATATCAAAGCTGCCAAAGACAGGGATGATCTCTTTTATCTTTTCGAGATATTTGGCCATACTGTCCTCCCGAGCTTCATAGTTTTCGCTGACTTATCCCACCATCAATTGGGAGTCACTGTAGACTTGGAGTCGATCTACTTCTAATTCTTTAGTGATCTTCAGTCCTGCAATCAGAGCTTCATATTCTGCTCCGTTATTTGTCGCAGAAAACTCGAAGTGCAGCACGTACTCTGTGATAATTTCTTCCAGATTGACCAAGATCAGGCCCGCGCCCGTGCCTAACATGTTGGAGGAACCATCTACATAGAGGGCCCAAAAATCATCAGGGAGATCTATTCTTTCCTCAGGGAAGTTCAGCTAGAGCCCTGGGTTGTCAGCTTCACCTCGTTCAAGTTCGGCTTCTTTCGGGATAGTGCATTCCACTATCGTCGGTCGAGGTTGATATTTGATGTCGAATTTCGTGAGCTCGACCGCCTATTTTGCTATCCTTCCGAAAGTATCCGCTCGATGCAGAACTATCTTAATCGGCTGGTCGGTGAGCAGTGTTATGGTGTGCTCTTGAAAGTAAGATCGGAGCCTTCAGACTGCAATCAACAGGACGTAAGTTAGTTTCTCTAATTTAGTGTACCTGGTTTCGGCGTCTCTTAATACTCAACTTATGTAGTAGATCGACCGTTGAATTTTTGCTTCTTCCTTAACCAGAACTGCTGCGAGAGCCACAGGAGAGACCATCAGGTACAGGAACAACTCTTTTCCAGATTCAGGCTTTGCCAATAGCGGAGATGAGCTGAGGTAGTTTCTTAATTCTTCGAATGCTCGCTGATATTTATTGGTCCAACAGAAGTTCTTCGACTGCTTGAGAGTCTAAAAGAAAGGTAGGCACTGTTCGGCCGACCTTGAGACGAAGTGATTCAGAGCTGCTACTCTCCCAGTAAGGCGCTGAACTTCCATTATTGACTTCAGAGTGGTCATTTTCTGGATGGCATGAATCTTTTCTAGATTTTCTTCGATCCCGCACTCCGATACCATAAAGCCCAAGAATTTCTTTGAGGTTACTCCAAAAGCGCACTTGGTTGGGTTCAGCTTCATCTTGTATTTTTGGAGGGTGCTGAAGGTCTCCTCAAGGTCGGCGACGTGGTTCATTGAGGATTTACTTTTTACAAGCATATCATCCACGTAGACCTCCATGTTGCGGCCGATCTGCTCTTTGAAGATCTTGTTCACCAATCATTGATAGGTCGCCCTTGCATTTTTTAGGCCAAAAGGTATGACCCTGAAACAGTAAAGACCACGGTCAGTGATAAAAGCAGTCTTTTCTTCGTCCTCTGGTGCCATCCTGATTTGATTGTAGAAGGAGAATGCATCCATGAAAGTGAGAAGCTCGTGGCCTGAGGTTGCATCCACTAATTGGTCAATTCTGAGCAGAGGGTAACTGTCCTTCGAACAGGCTTTGTTCAGCTTTTTGAAATCTATACACATCCTCCACTTGCCGTTCGCCTTCTTGACGAGAACCACATTGGAGACCCAGTTCGGATAGTTGACTTCTTTGATGAACCCAGCTTTCAGGAGTTTATCAACTTCCTCAGCTATTGCCTTCTACCTTTTCGGTGCATGACCTCAGATTTTTTTCTTCATCGACCGATGTTTGGGATCAACAGCTAGACGGTGTTTCATGACTTCCGCATCAATCCCCGGTATGTCTGTCAGAATCCAAGCAAAAATATCTGTATTCTTTTGTAGAAAATTGATGAGCTGTGTCTGTACCTCTTCTTCCAGGCGGGAGACGACCTTCACCACGTGCTCTTCATCCCCATCGTTCAAATGAATTGAGACAAGATCTTCAATTGGCTCACCCCGTTCTTCAGCAAGGTCGTTGCGGGTGTCTAATCCATCAACCGAATAGGGGTCAGACTGACCATTTCTTTGTAAGGCTATGTTGTAGCAGTATCTTGCCAGGACTTGATCTCCTCTGACCTCTCCGACCCCTTGGCTTGTAAGAAATTTTAATTTCAAATGGTAGGTCAATACCACAGCTCGGAGGGCATTGAGGCCAGGTTGGCCGAATATTGCATTGTAGGCAGACGGCGCCCTTACTACCAGAAAATTCATTTACGCTCTAGATTGTTTCAGGTACCGATCTGCAACTACGGTCAAAGTTATTACTCCTTCCACTGGCACAGCATCGCCAGTGAACCCTACCAATGAGGAGCTTATCAGCCCTAATCGATCATTCGGAATGGACATTTTTGAGAATGCATCGTAAAATAAAATATCGATCGAGCTTTCATTATCAATAAGAATGCGGCGTACATCATAGTCAGTAATATTTAAAGAAACTACAACCGCATCATTATGAGGGAATTGAATCACCTGGACATCTTCTTCAGTAAAGGTTATAGATTCTTCAGTCCTCTGTCGCTTGGGCAGTCCGATCGATCTACTGGCTGCTCCCCGTCGGGGTCCTCCAGAGATGGTGTTGATGATCTCGATTGGAGGTCGATCTTCAAGCTGTTCTTCCCTCCTTGGTGGCTCTGGTTGTGGTAGGGCCCTCGGTCGATCTTCCCTACCTTCAGGCCGGCGTAGGATGAATCTGTTGAGCCGACCCCATCTGATGAGCTCCACGATCTTGTCTCGGAGCTGAATACACTCCTCCGTGTCATGGTCGTGGTCACGATGATAGAGACAGAACTTATTAGGGTTGTGCTTCTCGAGATGTGTGCGCATCCTTTCGGGCCTTGGCAGCTGCTCCCTGATCCCCATCAGCATTTGAGTTTTTGGAGCATTGAGAGGGGCGTAGCTGTGGAATCTTCCTGGGGGAGAGCTCTATCGAACTCTGCGGTCCAGGCTTCTCTGCCTACGAGCTTGGTGGGGAGTTCGGACACACTTGTGTCCGGGGGGAGTTCGAGAACGTGGTCGAGCTTCACTCGACCCTTTTTCAGCTACGGACTTGCTGGAGTCACCCGCCTGCCGCTCCTTCACAGCCTCCTCATCCTTCAGCTTGAAGGCTTCTTCTGCTCGAGCATATCCTTCAACCTGAGCCAGCAAATCAGCAAAGTTTCTGGGATACTTCTTTTTCAGGGAAAACAGAAGGTCATTCTTTTGAAGACCGCTCTTCAGGACGGCCATTGCAACTGATTGGTCCAAGTTCCAGACCTCCAATGCGGCGGTGTTAAAACGATTGACATAAGTTCGGATGGATTCTTCCTCCTTTTGCTTGATGTTGATGAGGGACTCCGAACCTCTCTGGAGACGTCGGCTGCTGACGAAATGAGCCGCAAACTGGTGGCTCATTTGATCAAAGAAGAAGATAGTACCTAGCTTCAGTGCTGAGTACCAATTTTTTGCTGCTCCCTTCAAGGTAGATGGTAAAGCTCGGTACAGGATGGCGTCTGACGCGCCATGGAGCAGCATCATTGTCCGAAAGACCTCTAGATGGTCAACCAGATCCGAGGTCCCATCGTAGCTCTCAAATTGGAGGAGCTTGAAGTTCAACGGGATCGGTTCCTACATAATCCTTTGAGAAAAAAGAGGGTCAGTACAGATATCCTCACCGTAAGCAGGGGGAGCATGGCGGAGCTCTTCGATCCATCGGTTCATCTCTTGAAATCTTTGATCTAGGAGATCCTCTCGATCGTAAATCTTGAGGGTCTTCTGGCAGAACGGAAGTAGGGACCCTCCGGAGGTGGAATCATGATCAGATAGAGGGCTCTCCATCCTCTGCTTCTCCTTTCTGGGGGATACAGGGTGATTGGCCCAAGTGGACCATCCGATCATCGAATTCTGAAACTCTGACGATGCTCTTTCCAGTCGCACAGATGCTTGCGGCTGCTGCTGCATGGTCTGCACCACTTCGATGAAGCCCCTGACCTGCTGAACCAGCAGGTCGAACTGCTCCATGCCGACTGCCATTGTCGAAGGAGGAAGAGCCTGAAAAATTGAAGATGAGGTCGGAGCTGACAGATCTTACTGAGATCTGGCCATGGAGGCCGTAGATCGTCTGGTGGATGCCTTTCGGGGAGGCATCAGGTTGGGATCTGACTGGAGAAGAAGAAGAAGATGTCGAAGAAGATGACCGAAGACAGTTCCATTGAGTACTCCTTTAAGAATAAGGATCTTGCGAAGACAGCCCCCTCCTTCTAGCACCAATTCTGTTGGTGCAGAATTCCACCGATGTCGGAGAAGCTGGAGTCGAGGGGATCATGACCGCCGTCGGGACCTGTAAGGAAAGTCTAAATCAAAGTTGGGGGTGCTCCGACAAGACCCTTCGACGCTCAAGTCAGTACTCTGCTTCAACAGAAATGGAGCACTTGAATGGGATTTTAGCAAAGTTTAGAGATAGTGCTTAGAGCTTAGAGGAGAACGTATCTGGAGGGTTTCTTTTATAGACGAGAGAGCGTAACCGATTCACAGCGACGTCCGTAACTGCCTGGTAGTGTGCCGTTCAGGGCCACGTAGAGTTTGTTACAGAGAGTGGAGTGGTGTCCATTGTCGCGACTTGCCGGAGAGTTCGGTCATGAACAAAAAGGATAGACATGAACAAAAAGGTCCCGACGGCGACCATGATCCCCTCAACTCCAGCTTCTCCAGCATCGACGAAATTCTGCACCAACAGTTTATTTAATAAAAAAATATATAGTTACCTTACACAAGCTCATAAGAAATAAACTCTTCTTTGATGTTCATAGAAAAAATCAAAAATACTTAAGAAAAAAATTTTCTATTCTAAACTTAACTATTCATATTAATTTTCTTAATATTTGATCCCTCGATATCTTACAAACTCTTTGGGTCGTGCATCAATTTTTTTTTTTTAAAATACTTAGTTTAACTCGATTCTTGAGTGCAATCGGATATCTAAATGTTAAATACTAATTTATTTAAAATCTTCTTGATTTATTATTCTCTCCCCCTAACTTAATCAATATTATCTCCAATGGAGTAAAATAAAAAAATACTATTGATAAAAAGAAGAAGAAAAGAAAAGATTTCACCTAACTCAGATGTGTACTTGATTCAGCCTGGCCTTCATGATTCCACTCGAAGTCTTTTCAAAATTGGTTCCCCCCCCAACTAATCCTAAACTTAAAAGAAAGATAACCTAAAAATGAAAAGAAAATTTAAATGTAAAAGCTAGATTGCCTTCTAACAAATGTTAAGTTTAACATCTTCAGCTAGACGTCTTGAATCTCAAGGTGACTCATACACTCGATACTTAAACAACTCAAGTTCTTGCCAAAAACAATACTTGATCTATGAGAAAAGTTGGTCCCTCTCCTACTTTGACTAGTGAGAAGGATTTTGCCTTATAGCCAAGTATTTAACTAACTGAGTAAACCAAGGAGGATGGTTTAAAGTGAGTATAAAGAGTCACTCATCCGATCCTATATCTAACCATTTCACTACCTTGTCCTTAGCAACTTTTTGCATGTTTGGTTTCAATTTCCTTCGCATATCCCTATGTGATTTAGCATGTACCTCACAATACATGCATATGGATAGATCGATGCCTTTTAATTCAGTGATGGTCTGTCCAATAGCTTTCTTTTGTTCTTTCAGAGCATCTACAAGTTTAGCTTCCTGTTCAAAAGTCAGATTTGATGTAATGATCACCAAGAGGGTGTCATTGGGTCCTAAGAATACATATTTGAGTGTGGCAGGAAGGGGTTTCAATTCTAGGGTAGGTGGTGCTCTAGTGAGGGAGCTATTGAAGTGCTTGATGGGGTGGGCAATGGCTCATACTTTACAATCCAAGAGAGAGTAGTCTTTGAAGTGGGTGGTTCTAATAGGATATTTACTTCTTTGATATACCCATCTATATCAAAGTCATCCACTCCAAAATGAGTTAAACAAGCCTATAAAGGGTCTTGAACGATCATGGTGGGGTAGGTGTAGGCTAAAGGGGTAAAGTACTCCTTCAATTGGCATGGTGGATCAGTCTTATGGTGTGGGTTTATGGTTCTAACTCCAGTTGCTCTAATGATTTTCTCGATTTCTGGATCTAAAGGTTGTAATTCTAGTTGTAATGGTCTACGACCAAGCATATACCCATAATCTATGTATTTGAAATAGTTTTTTTCTTTACAAAGAAGGAGGAGAGGAGAAGAGGAAGAAGAGTTCTAAAGATGAGAACCCTAAAAGATCCTAACTCTAAGAAAGATAAAGAAGAAAGTTGTTATATTCTTTTTTTTATTTTTATATAAATGTGTTAGTAGACAAATTGCGCAAAAAATACTCCTAACTAAGGTTAACCCTATATCTAGACAACTCCAAACTTTCAAATTAGCCTTTGAGCACTCCAAGTTCAGAAGTGACTAATCAAGTCAGCCAGATAATTATAAGATCGATGGGAGGCTTTTCGTATTTTCGTAATAGACCTAATTAGATAATCATCTTTCTTAAAGATTAAGAACCCTGAACCACTTGCCTACACACCGATCGATCAACCAGTTAGAATTTGGTCCAATCTTTGGGCTCCCTTATCCTATTAAGCTCGAGTGTTCCTAGAGCCAACGTCTAATTAATTTTAGTTAGGGTTAGGGTTTATGCAAGATGCAAGAAATTTGTTTGTGGGCCAAGAAAGGGTGATAAAATTTTTATCTTATTTTATTTATTGGTTAGCACCCTTAAAGTGAATTATAAAAATACAAATGCAAATAAAGCAAGATGTCCAAATAGAAGTCAAATATTTTAAAAGAATTTTTTTTTATTTTTTTGTTTCTCTATATTACTTAACTTCTTATGCTATGTTATCGTTTTCTCTTTTTTTTTGTTTGAATATTTAAAGTAATTGAGATAAAAGGGAAACTTGAATTAGGTTAGAAGTCAACTTAAGAATAAAAGAAAAATAAACTAAAGCAATTTAGCAAATAAGCAAATATTTATTTTTTTTTAGGTCAAGAGAATAAAAGGCAAGCTGAAAAATAAAGCAATTGAAATAAAGACAAGAATAATTAAAGTAGTTAACTAAGAAAGCAATAAAATTAAAGAAGACAATAAATAATTTTTTTTTGTAATCATAACCATGCCAATCATCCCTGACAACAATGCCAAAATTTGATCATGATCGTGGATAATCAAAGTTAATTACCAATTCAAAACTATATAGATAGTAGTGAGTCAGAATCATATCCACAGAGATCGGAGACTAACTTGTGATTACAGGAGAGTTTAGATCATGGATTAAAAGCATTGTAAAGAAAAAAAATAAACTAGAAACAAACTATATTAAAAGTTGGATCAAGCAAAAAATGATTATCTCAGGGATTACAAATAGGTCTTGCACAAAACAGAGTTGTATTTCTTTAATGATATTATATGCTTATAATTAGGCCTTGGACATAGTTTATCTCTATTTGAGCACAACCCGTATCCTTGGATCATGGCTTATCCCTTCAGGCATAATCTATTCTTAGGCTTTATCTCATAAGTAAAGAAGAAATAATAATCAATCAAAGCTAGAAATCACCTATCTTTTCTCGACACGTACCATATTCGTAGATCACAGTGCGTCTCCAGAAAGTACAGGATTTACGACCTCTCTCTCCTTAGCACGTCCCATATCCATAGATCACAGTGCATCTTTAGAGAGCAAAGATTGTTCTAACTATGATCTAACACATAAGCATAAAAGAAAGTATACAAAGATAATTATATAACTAAAGAAAAGCTTTATTAATTCATATCATAAAAGAAATACAAAAAGGGATAGAGTAAAAAACTGCTCTATTGTTACAAGACTTTCTCGCCGCTGCTGAGACTAGTGGATTTAGCCACTCATGGGTTGGCTCTCACTGGTTGATGGCTCCATATTTTCAGCAGAATCTTCTTATGTCACCTTGAAAATTCTCAAACCTCACAGCCTTCTCTCTTATTTTTCTCTCTGATCTCCTCCTCTCTTAGATGCCCTACACCCCTTTTTATAGCTTTTCTAGCCTCCAGAGTCCTGGCCTTATCTAATCTTCTAAACCTTCATGTCCTTTCTTTTTATTTTCTTTAAAAACCCTAAGGACTTCTTTGTTCCCAGGCGTATGCCCGTAGCCGCTTTAGCTCTCGCTCGCCAACTACGCCCATGTCTACACCCAAACTGCATCCAGGCCCGCTCATGAGCCCATTCTCATGTGAGCCGCACCTAGCCTTCTCTCATGAACCGCTTCTGTGCGCACACTTTCAAACCATGCCCCACTCGCCCACGAGCCTGCTTGCGCTTGAACTGAAACACGCACCCATATTCCCATCCACTGTGGTAGTCCACACTACCAACCCCATGCACCATGCTATGAGCCGCATGAAGACTGAGCGACCACCTCTCTGCACCATGTGCTGCCTTGCTCTGTGCACCACATGTGAGCTGCATGGCCATCCCTCCTGTGCCATGCGAGCCTATGGGCCGTCCGCATGAACCACTGGGCCGTGTGGGCTTCTTTATTCTGGGCCATATGGTTGCTGTATTTTCTCTGACTATGTGCCTCTTTTGTGTTATTAAAAATTTGTTGATAGAGATTTGCTTAGGCTTCGTCACTGTAAATATTAAGGGTCTTGTTGGTTGGTTTGTGATTAAACTTCATAATTAACAATTATTAAAAAAGAGCAAAAAAAGTATCAAATACTAAATAATAGAGATTAAATAATACAAATTCTAATACTTCTCATATCATATTAATGTATTGATCAAGTGGTCTGCTTCTTAGCACGCCAAGAGATAGATGCATCTCCTAAAGAGATAAAGAAACCCTAGTAGAATGCCTAGTCATAAGACATCCTGTCCAATCCATGTCACAAAAAGCAAAAAACTATAGAGAGTTCTTACTTAAAAATTATAATCCTTGCCCAAGAGAACCCTTCAAATAACAAAGAATGTGGTGGGCAGTGGGCAGCATCAAGATGAGGTTGGTGGAGAGACAGCATAAATTGTGTCAAGATATGGACAGAGTAGGCAATATCCAGCCTAATAATCATCAAATAAATGAGATGCCCCCATAATTGCCGATATTGACCTGGATCATCAAGGGATGGACCATCGACTGTTGAGAGCCATAGTTGTTGTTGCATTAAAAAATCAGTTAGTTTAGTTCCCAACATACCACTCTCCTAAAAAATATCAAGTGCATATTTTCGTTAGGAAACAAATATCCCAGAAGAAGATTGAGTGATCTCCAACCCCAAAAAAATATTTCAAAGTGCCTAAGTCCTTGATGTGAAAATGGCTTTGTAAGAAATTCTTCAAGACTTGGCAGCGAAGAGAGCTATTACCAGCAATAATCATATCTCCGACGTAGATAAGAACGGCTAGGAAGGAGTTTCCATCTTGCTTTGTAAATAGAGAGTGGTCGGCCTTAGATTGGATGCAACCATACTAAAGTAGGGCATCTGAGAATTTTTTGAACCATTGCTTGGAGGCTTGTTTGAGGCCATAAAGAGACTTGTGCAGTTGACATACTCGGGCATCGCCTTGAGATAGAAATCCAGGAGGAGTCAAGTAGACCTCCTTATGTAAATCGCCATGAAGAAAGGTGTTGTTAACATCTAACTGGCATAATTACTAATTCTTGGTTGAGACAACTACTAAGAGACAATGAACTATTGTTAATTTGACAACTAGAGAAAAAATTTCATTATAATCAAGTCCCTCTATCTACATATAACCTTTAGCCATAAGACAAGCTTTACATCACTCAATTGTATTGTCGGCCTTATATTTGATTTTGTAAACCCAATGAGAGCTAATGGGTTTTTTACCAGATGGGAGGTATACCATGTTGGAGCACCTTCCCCAGGTCCAGCAAGGATCAATGAGGATTAGACTTTTGAATGACCAGCAAAACAGCAACACAAGATCAGCCTTTCAAGAATCAACAATCTTGAAGATCCTGTCGACAGGATGTTCTACTCGAATTCAAGCCCTTTCTCTTTCAGATCTGAAATCTTCCTTTTCAGATCTGGAAGCACCCTTGTAGAGCCTTTAAACACTAGAGAAATAGGGCATGGAACCTCCCTTGGGTGGCCAAGAATGTGAGCACAAGGGGCAGCAAGCAAAGGGGCACCTCCAAACTTTTCTTTCTGGGTGTGGCGGCCCAGAAAATCTTAGAAACCCTAGGGTTTGCTACTGGTGTAGAGAAGATAGAGAAAGAGAGAGGAGGAGAGAGAAAATTAGGAAGAAAATAGCTTTGTATTCAGCTTGATCCAATCAAGAATACAATGCAATGTGTATATATATACAAGGTCAATGTGACCCAACCTAAAAACTCTCCTGGCTAACTTAATACATGAAAATACACATTCAAACCCCATGTACACCCATGGTCTCATATGTTCTTACATCTTGGACTCAACCTTAGCCCAAAAAATAAGTTAGCCCCTTGAGGCCTAAGTCTCCTGAACCTCAAGATTTGAAAGGCTGACAACCTTTCACCCTAGGGCCCAAACTAGCCCTAAAACCCCCATGAATGCCTCATGGGCTTCAAATCTTAACCTTTCTCTTGGCCACCTAAGCTTTGGGAGTACCACACTAGGTCCTACAATCTCCACCTTAGTGCCCCAAGGCTTCGGCAAACTCCATCCTATCCATCAATCCCATCAATACCACATATTTGCGAAAGCTATCCCACGGAAGTACCTTTGTCAGTGTGTCAGCTGGATTCTTCTAGGTGTAAAACTTCACCAGCTCCATCTCACTGTCCTCCATGAGCTCTTTGATTCGATGGTACTTGATATCGATGTGCTTCATCCTCGTATGATAGATGGAGTTCTGTGCAAGCAACAGTGCACTTTGACTGTCACAGTGCACCCTGACAACTTCCTATGTGAAGTCCATCTCCAATGCCAAATCTTTCAACCATAGGGCCTCCTTCACTACCTTCATGATGTCAATGTACTCCACCTCCATAGTGAATAAGACCATGATGGACTGCAAGCACGATCTCCATGAAATGGGACCTTCATACAGGCTGAGCACAAAATCTATCGTTAAATGTCGGGTGTTTATGTCTTTACCACAATCTGCATCCACGAACCCTCCTATCTGACTCCGAGCCTCTTTGGACATGTTGGAGAGTCCCTCAGTACCTCCTCACTATCCATAGCAAATGCCGACTCCAACAGTACCTACCAAGTATCTGAAGATCTCTTTCAATGCTTGCCAGTACTCCTTGCCAGACTATGCCATGAACCTGTTGACCTGGCTCACTGCACAAAAAATATCTGACCTACTGTTGAAATTGAATCCTAAGGCCAATCATTTGATGATTGTGCTAATTATAAATGTATATAAATTGATTAATAATAAAAGTTATTTGATCTTTTTTATCATAAGATTATATCTTTTAATGAACTCTTATATTGTGATGAAGTCCTTAGGACTACTTTGATTGATAAAAAAAGATTTATCACATAATTCTTAAACTGGTTCACGATCAAACGATATGCTATTACTAGGATGATAGCAATTATCAAGTGTAGGTCGTTGTGTGCCATATGTGTTGGTTGTCCTCGTAACCAAATAGTGTAAAGATACTAGTATGGCATGCAGGTAAGATATAGGAGTATATCGTTACTGAATGTGACCAGCTGCAGAGCACTTTACTGTCAAGAGTAGCTCGTGAAGGAAATAGGTATAAGTATCTTTCTGACCTAAGATCATCATGGTAACTTGCAAGCAACTCACTGTACTTTGATGCTGGACTATCTGAATTTTTAATTCAGTGATAGAAGATTTCTAGATGCAGTCAAGTACTTGTCAAGTTGGTACATGAGTCAAGATGGGATGACCTCTCCTAATAAGTAGGAGTTAATGCATCAGTGTATTTTAATTTAGTAAAACCTATGTTCAGATAATCCATGTGATAAATTTAAAAAATTAAAATATAATATAGATGACTTATCTAGGGTTGACAGTTAAATCTTAGATCTTCTTGAGCATTAAGGTCTAAGAGATGAATTATACGGTAACCATATGTCAGCAGGTTCTTGAATGTTGCTTCATCATCATTCGATCTATCCGGATATCGGGTCCTATTGCTAGATAGTTACATCGATAAATTTAAAAAATTATTCTTATGCTATCAGTTTAGATTCAAACCTATGGAGTCACACTCAAAAGAAATTTCTGACTGATCATGTAACTGATCAATGATTGAGAATCATTCAAGTATTTAATCATCAATTCAATTGATGGTTAATCCTATACAAAAATTGTAATGAATTTATTCACTAAGTGTTAGTGAATTAATGAAGGATTAATTCATAATTAGATTGTTGATTAGCTTAATTTGATTAAGTAAAGAAGATTAGATCAAATCTAATTGAATTTGATTCAATTAGGTTTGATCCGATTAGGTTATGAGATGACCTAATCGCTAAGGGAGAATTGTCCCTGATTTGATCAAGATTTTGATTCAATCAATTTCTAATTGGATTAAAATTTGATAAAAAATTTATGAATCTAATTAGATTGGGTTTTATCTATTTATTTGAGCTTAACCAAATATGATTTGGTTTGAGTTAAATAAGGAAACCAAGAGTCCATAAAAGATCGGACTCCTCTTCTTGTGCACCACCACTTTTGGATGCCAAGTTTTATCACGTTAAAAGTGTTTTATATGAAGTTTCTTCATGCCAAAAACATCAGAGGTCTCCCCTTTCTCAATGCCAATATAGATGGGTTTTGGTTGAGGAATGTTTAAAATTTGATTTCAAAGATATTCCATACCTAGATAAGATTGGATCTCATCCCAAACACCTACACGCCACACCCTGGATTCCTTTTCTTTTGTGCGACAAAAATGAGGTTTTGACTATGAAAAATTAGATGAGGATCTGATTTAGCATGGAAATAATTTTTTTTGCATGAAAAACCTCGAGAAGAGAGCGACACTTTTTGATGGGGCGACAACTCAAGTTAGAGTCCAAACCTTGTTGGACTCTTCAAACCCCTAACCACTTGGATGCCCAAATAAAAGGATTTATTTTCTTTTGTGCATGCAAGTGAGAGATCAGAAAGTGGCTTTCATAGTGAAGGGGTTTTGGGCATGACTTCATGGTGTGAAAAAGAGGAGAGCCTTCTCCTCTTTGGGTGAGCGAAACATAGAAACCCTAGGGTTTTGTTCCTAAAGGTTTGGGAAGAGAGAAAAAAAAAATGTCTCCTCTCCATGTTTCTTCCACATCCTCATCTCCTTCAGATGTCCTTCTTCAACCTTTAGAAAGATTCAAGAGATTTGAAGACAGGATCCACATCAGCTAACAAGATGATCTTCGTGCGAGCTAGTACTCTCGAGGAGATCGATCAGATCAGAGCTTTGAGTAGACTATCCATAGAGGTCAGACATGTGTATGGCTACGAGCAACCAATGAGGATACTTTTTATCATGTTCATCAGCAGCGACGACCATCGATCCGCGCTCAGGTATGAAGTTTTGAACTCAAATTAAAAGTATATTTGATCTACTACTCAAATCAATGTATGCAAATTTTATCATCTAATTTTCAGATTTTATATGCCACATATTATGTCATAGATCCTAGAGTATGTTGATTTATTAATCTAATGATATACATGTTAGATTAATAAGATTAATCTGATTGCCTTCCACTGTGATTTATTTCAAAAATTTTTGAAATACATGCATGAAATCATCTATGTTTTTCAACAATGATATCAGAATCTAGGTTCATTATGACATGTTATATGTGCATATTAGATCTAAAATTTAATTTAATTTAATTTAAATCTGATATGTGATATCTTAGATTTAAATTTAATTAATGGTAGATCACACAAACTGAGATAAGATTATCCCGCTATAGGGTTTATCCCTTACAGTGAAAAAGTTATCCTAGCTTATGCTGATCTTTGATAAAATTTAATTTTATATCATATATATAATATTTTTGATCTAATTTAGATATAATCTAATATTGAAATCAGATCTGATATGATTTAGATTTAATTTGAATTTTTTGATATATGATATATTTTGATTTGATGCCTACTAGTCAAGTAATCGATTGGATATTCTTGGCTGTCTGATCATAGGAGAAAGTAGGGTTTTAAGACCCTCATCTCCTATTCCATGGAGATCTCTTATAGTGTGTAGGGGTGCTATTGGTTCATGAAGATGAACCATGAAAGGAAGAAAATTTATTTTTTTATAAAATCCTAGAATTGAAACCCTAGGATTGTTTATATGTGATACAAGTTGTACAAAAAGTAGTAACATTTAATCTTAGTGATTAAAATTATTTAATCATGAGAAATAAAAATCTAGAATCATAAATTTAGATGAGATCTGAAATCAATTTATGATTGATTTTATTTTAATTTATGCAAAATTATTTAGATATGAAAATTATATAAAATATTGCTATTTCTACTTGTTGAGTTACTCAATTTTGATTTGAGTCGATTCAGTGCCTTGGTTGGTCAGTCAGCTTCCTGCTAAGCTGACCCAATTAATATAGATAGAAAATAAATGTTATTGCTTATCTCAATGAGCTGACTAAATTCAGAACTTAATTGATTCATTATTGTGAAGCCGACTCCGTCTAGGAGTGAGCTGACTCAATTTTTAAAACTAAATATTTATGCATAAAATCAATGTAAAGAAGTTTATAAATTATAAAAGAGTTTGCAAATTGAAATTAGTTCAATTAAAAATCTTGACCCATATTAATACTGTACTTAATTGAGAATTAAGAGATGAATCCTTAGATCTAGAATTATGAATTAAAGATCTAATAACATTACATAAAATATGGGGTATGGGTTAGCTCAGATCAGATCCTTTTAATTGGATTAGACCTAAGATGAGAATTAAAAATTTAATAGATTAAAAGAGCAGTTGATCGAATCTAACTAAAAATTGATTTAGATTAGATCAAGGATACTCTAGATCAAATATAATAGTTGTAGTTGGTCAAGTTCATATCTTTGATTGGACCAAATGGACCTTGATTTTAGCTCAGCGGTCAAACTCAAGTCTATAAGCTAATCAAATTGAAACTAATTAACCAGTTGGTGTCTTAGATAAGTTTGACAATCTTGATCGGTGGTCATTAATTGGGAGCTACTCGCATAGATTAGATCTATGATGAGTTAATGGTATATCCTTCCCATCGATCTCACTTCTCTGGCCAACATAGTAAATTATGTTTTGATCGGATCACTTAATGATTTGGATTGACTCATGCTAACTAGAAAATTAGTATGACTGATTTAGGTGTTCCTAGTAAGACTTGTCTGTATTCCCCTTCATGACTTGGTGAAGTCATTGAAAGAATTTTGTGACTTGTCGGGTTGACCAACTTATCTTGAGTCCCTTCATGACTTGATGAAGTCAGTGGGAGGATTTATGACTGGTTGGATGAACCAGATTAAGTCTAATTTTCTTTGATCTGACTTGGTGAAGTCACTAGGAGGATTAAGAAAAATTGATCAAGTCATTTCAATTAACCAAATCTTCTAAATTTTTAGATCCATAAAATAAACTGTTATGGTGATAACTAAATCATAGCCTCCCATTAAGACGAATGGTAATGGATCCATTATTTCTGATTGACATTGCAAACGCCATCCATCTGATAATTTTTTGAATGATGGATTATCATTCGTCATATGATGACTCTATTGTACTATCTAATGATGAGCCATCCTCGGACCTGTTCATTCAATAGTTAGAATCACTGAGTAGGTTCATGTTAATGGTTGGACCTAATTGGGACTTTCAATGAAGGCCCATCGCCTACGAAAATAAAATCTAGAGCGAAACTAATTACTAAAAATTATTTAATAAAATAATTGGTTAAGAACCTACACATAAATGCATATAGATTGACCAAGCCATACTCAGACCTATATGCAGTCTGTGTGGATTCTAGTATCCGCTAAAAAATTAAAAAAATTCTTCAGATTGGAGGTAGAGACTACCAATTTGACTAAAATAGTAGGAGAACCTTTAAACTAAAGTTTAAATCTTTAGACTTAATTAATTCATAAATATAAAAATTTTATATTTTTCTTTCAGTTATGGCTAAATATCCGTTGCTCTGTTCACTGTTTGACAGTGACTAATTTATAAGTCCCAACTTTGATAGATGGTATCAAAAGTTGTAAATAGTTCTAGAGCACGAATAGATTCTATATATGATTATGGATCCAGCACCTAATATTTTCACATCCAACACACGTGATAAAATCAGAGACACTTATCAGAAGTAGCTAAATGATCGAATCACGGTGCAAAACATTATGAGGATAGCGTTGAATAACAAATTTAGTTGTAAATTCAAAAATGCTAGTCAAAGAAAATCTTTCAAATGTTGAAGGATTTCTTTGGCACCTCTGAGGATGTGTCTTCAATAGGGCGTTAGTCCTTTCAGAAAAGAATGAAAAGGTGGGTGCAAGTGTGTCATGCTTGGGCTATGGAGCTCGAACTAATAAATGAGTCTTAGGTTAACCTAAGTCTAGTAGAGTACTTCATTTAGTAGAAGTAGGGACACTAGAAGAGAAATTATTCTTTGTATCTAGTTTTTTATAACCCAACAAGCTAAAGAAGAGAAATCAGCAAATAGTTGCGGGACATGGTGCTTATGTGATAACACCTAGTGATTTCTTTATCTGTGGTAATACTATCTGGGTATTAGATACCAGAAGTCTGATTCATATCTGCAAATTATTGCAAGGACTATAGGTTAGTAGAGAATTTGGAAACGGCAACAGATTTCTGAATATAGGAGCTGAAAGTCATGTTTCAATTTTGGCTTTAGAAATTATCAAGCAAGTTTTTGATTCTAGTAATATCGTTTTAGGTAATTGTCACTGTTATCCATCTTTTGATGAATGTAACTATCGTAGGTCTTTTCGCCAAAGATGAATTTACATTATCAATATAGAATGATTTTGGAATTTCATTATGAATGATGTTAAAATCATGATGAACCATTAAGAAATGGCATTTACAAATAGTCACAGCCTATTAGTGTATTGCACACAACAAATAAACACCCTAGAGTAGATAATATCATGAAAGCCTATCTTTGGTAATTTAGGCTCAATCATATTAATAAGAATAGGATCAACAGGAGATAATTCTCGAAGTCAATGATTGTAAATCATTATCAACCTGTCAATCCTATCTCCTTAGTAAGATGACCAAATCACTTTTTACTAAAAAAGATGAACGAGCCAATGATGTTCTAAGTCTGATACATATTGACATATTGGATCTACAAACATGTTTGCCATAAATTAAAATTATTTAAAATATTCAAATAATTCTTTAATAAGGTAGAGCAACAAATTAAGAAGAATATTGAAATTCTTCGGTCAGACCGAGGAGAATACTTTACAGTAAATTTTTGACATATCTTGAAGAGAATAGGATTCTCTCTTATTGGAATCGACTTTGTCAGATAAAGTTTGATCCATAATTAGGTTTACAGGGCCGGATACTCAGATACTATAGTAAAGTACAGTAATATTTCAATTAAGATAATCTTAATCTTATTATTATATCCAATTAATAACATCTGTCAGTCTCCTTTTAAGGTTATGCTCTTGAGACTACTTGTCATGTTCTCAACATAATTCCAAACTAATTAGTCACAAAGATACCATATGAGATGTGGACTAGGCGTAAGCCAATACTCTCTTACCTTAGAGTTTGGGAGTGTTTGGTTTATGTCAAGCATTTGCAAACCAATTAGCTTGAATCTCAATCCTATAAATATTATTTTGTAGGATATCTCAAAGAATCTAGGGGTTATAACTTCTACTTTGCTGAAGAATAAAAGTTGTTTAGCATTCCTTTTAGAAAAGGAGTACCTTGTGAAGGAACTGATACCTCTAATATGAAACTTATGAAGTTCAACAGATAGAAGAACCAACACAATCTAATAAATGCATAGAATCGGATTTGATTAGATCAAAATCGAAATCCATTGTAAAGGCACCATTAAGAAGATCCGATAAAGTACCACATTCGTCAGATAGATACTTCAATTTCTAATTTTGGAGTGTAATCCTGTTAAACTCGATGAGAACAACAAGGATCTGATCACCTACATGGATGCCGTGTAGAGGTCCGACTCTGATTAGTGGCTTGGAGCCATAAACTCCAAAATAGAATCCATAAAGGTCAATGGTGTATGGACACTCCTTGATCCACTCGAAAGGATAAAATCCGTAGAATGTAAGTGGATCTTCAATAAGATTAGAGTATGTAGATAAAAATGTGGAGACCTACAAAGTCCATCTGGTTGCCTAAAAAAATTATCAACATTATGGTATTGACTATAACGAGATATTTTCTCCTGTGGTAATGTCAAATATTTTAAAGTTGGAATATGCATTTTGATAAGTGATCAAAATGCATGACTTTGTTGAGAACGAAGAAGAACCTTGCAAATATAAATGGGTTAATAGTTCTGTGAGTGTATTTTTTTTTGTATATATAGATAAAATTTTTTTAATCAGAAATAATTTTCTTACATTACAAAGAATAAAGATTTTGCTGTTATCTCTATTCTCCATAAAAACATTGGAAAAACAATCCTCATCCTAGGGATGAAGATCTATAGACATAGATCTAAGAGACTGTTTGGATTATCCCAGTCCCATGTATATAGAGTGTTTATGAATAGAATTTATTTTATCATGTACACCATATACAAGATTAGATATGGTATACTCACTAGGTATAGTGAGTAGATACGTGCAAGATCCATGCGAAAATTATTGATAGGTCATCCTTAGATATTTGAGAAATACTAAGGGCCGGTGGCTCGGTTATGGAGAATCTGACTTAAAACTTGCAGAGTTTGACTCCAATTTTTAGTTGGACATGATGATAACAAGAACGTATCGGATTACATCTTTACCCTTAATAATGGAGTAATCTACTGAAAAAGTTTCAAGCAGAACAATATAACCAATTCAATTTGCAAGGTAGAATGCATTGCTGCATCCGATGGTTGCAAGAAAATAATATGATTGTAGAGGTTTGTTGGCAAGGTAGGAGTGATACCCTTCGATGATGATCTTGCTATATTATATAGCACCGAAACCATAGCTTATGCTAAGGAGCCGAAGTTCCATTAGCCTATCAAATATTTTGCATTGCTACCACCTTATTCGAAAAATCATAAATCGAGGGGTCGTCGAAGTTTAGAAGATCGATGGAAAGGAGAACCTAACCAACCCATTTACTGAAGCCTTGGTATCTAGGAGTTCAATGATTAAAAATTAAAGATGGATATATGATACTATACTGATTAGTTTAAGTCCAAGTGGGAGTTGTTGGAAATTATGTCCTAAAGTCAATCATTTGACAATTGTGCTAATTATAAATGTATATGAATTGATCAATAATAAAAGTTATTTGATCTTTTTCATCATAAGATTATATTTTCTAATGAAATCTTATGTTGTGGTAAAATTCTTAGGACTACTTTGATCGATAAAGAAGAATTTATCATGTAGTTCTTAAATTATTTCATGATCAAACGATATACTATTACTAGGACGATAGCGATTATCAAATGTAGGTCATTATGTACCATATGCATTGGTTATCCTTGTAACCAAATGGTGTAGAGACACTAATATGGCATGTAGATGAGATATAGAAGTACATCATCATTGAATGTGTCAACTGTGGAGCACTCTGCTGTCAAGAGTAGCTTGCGAAGGGTATGGATATAAGTGTCTCTTCGACCTGAAATTACTATGATGATTTACAAGCAACTCACTGTACTTTGGTACTGGACTATCTGAATTTTTAATTTAGTGATGAAAGATTTTTGAATGCAGTCAAATACTTATCAAGTCAGTGCATAAGTCAAGATGAGATTGATCCTTCCGAATAAGTAGGAGTTAATGCATCAGTGTATTTCAATTTTGTAAAACTTAGATCCAGATAATCCATATGATGAATTTGAAAGATTGAAATATAATATGGATGATTTATCTGGGGTTGACAGTTAAATCCTAGGTCTTCTTGAGTATTAGGATCAAAAGAATAAATTATATGATAACCATATGCTAGTAGGTTCTTGAATATTGCTTCACCATCATTCGACCTATCAAGATGTTGGGTCTCATTACTAGATGATTACATCGATTAGTTCAAAAATTTATTCTTATGCTACCGGTTTAGGTTCAAACTTACAGGATCACACTCAAAAAAAGATTCTAACTGATCATGTGGCTGATCAATGATTGTGAATCATTCATGAGTTTAATCGTTAATTTGACTGATGGTTAACCTTATACAAAAGTTATAATAAATTTATTTACTAAGTATTAGTAAATTAATGAAAGATTAATTAATAATTAAATTATTGATTAATTTAATCTGATTGAGCAAAGAGGATTATATCAAATCTAATTGAATTTGATTCAATTAGGTTTGATCTGATTAGGTTATAAGATGACCTAATCGCTAAAGAAGAATTATATCTGATTTAATCAAAATTTTGATTCAATCAATTTTTAATTAGATTAAAATTTGATAAAAGATTAATTAGCTTAATTAGATTGATTTTATCTATTTATTTAGATTTAATCAAAAATAATTTGGTTTGAGTCAAATAAGAAATTCAAGAGTCCATAAAAGATTGGACTCCTCTTCTCTTGTGCCACCACTTTTGGATGCCAACTTTCATCACATTAAAAGTGTTTTGCATGAAGTTTCTCCATGCCAAAAGCATCAGATGCCTTCTCAACACCAAATGGATGGGTTTTGGTTAAGAAATGTTTGAATTTTGATTTCAAAGATATTCCTTATCTAGATGAGATTGGATCTCACCCCCAAACACTTACACACCACACCTTGGATTCCTTTTATTTTGTGTGACAAAAATGAGGTTTTCACCATGGGAAATTAGATGAGGATCTGATTTAGTGTGGAAATAATTTTTTGTGCGCAAAAAACCTTGAGAAGGGAGTGACACTTTCTGATGGGGCGACAACTCAAGTTAGAGTCCAAACCTTATTGGACTCTTCAAACCCCTAACCACTTGGATGCCCAAATAAAAGGATTTATTTTCTTTTGTACGTGAAAGTGATGTTGGCAAATGTGTCCCAAAGTCAATCGTTAGATGATTGTGCTCTTCTTGTAAATTATATATGAATTTTTATTAATAAAAATTATTTAGTATTTTTATTACAAATTGATCATATTTAAACTTCTGTGTTGTAATGAAGTCTTTAGAACTATTATTAATCGATAAAAGAAGATTTATCATTAAGTCCTTAAAAATATTCGCGACCAAACGATACACTATTACTAGAATGATAGCGATATCAAGTGTAGATCATTGTGTGCCATATGAGCTGGTTGTCCTCTTAATCAAAGAGTGTAGAGATACTATTATGGCATACAAATAGAATGTAGGAGTATATTCGCATCAAACATGATCATGTGCCAAGTACTCTGCTATCAAGGGTAGCTCGTGAAGAGTATGGGTATAAGTGTTCTGCCGATCTGAGACCACCACGGTAACTTGTAAGCAACTCACTATACTTTAGTACCAGACCATCTGAGTTTCTAACTTAGTGATGGAAGAATACTAGATACAATCAAGTACTTATCAAGTCAGGGTGTGAGTCAAGATGGAATTGACCCCTCTGAATTGGTAGGAGATATGCATCAGCGTATTTCAATTTAGCAAAATCTTGGCCAGGATAATCTATGAGATGGATTTGAAAGGTTGAAACACAATGTGGTTGACTTAATTAGGGTTGATAGTTAAACCCTAGGTCATTTTAAGTATTTGGGTCAAAGGGATGAATTATACGGTAACCATACGCCAGTAGGTTCTAGAAGGTTGCTTTACAATACTTTGACCTATCCGATCATTGGGTCATCATTGCTAGATGGTTACATCGATTAGTATAGAAAGTTATTTCTATACTACCAGCTTAGGTTCGAACCTATGAGGTCACACGCATTAGAAGACTTGATCAGATCTGATGGCTGAAAGAGTCCAATTGGATTGTGACTCTGGTGAAGAGTCCTACTTGGACTAGGACTTTGTGGGAGAGTTCTACTGGGACTGAGACTCTACCATTCATGAAGAATTAATTAGTAATTAAATTATTAATTGACTCAATTTGATTGAATAAAGAGCTTTGGAACAGTCTAACTGAATTAGATTCAGTTTGACTCAGATTGAGATTGATATGATCAAACTCGATTATAAAAAAAATTTGATCCTGATTCGATCAGGGTCTGGACTCAGCTAATTCCTAATTGGGTTAAGAATTTGATGAAAAAATTAGATTTCTAATTATATTAGGTTCATTTCTATTAGTGGTTTCAATCCAAACTTGATTTAGATTAGAATTGAATTAGAAATGAAAAGTCCAAGTCAAACTAGAACTCTATCCTTATCTTTTGCGCCAAATCTGGATCCATGCCAATTTCTCCATGCCTAATAGGATATGAGTTGTGACTTTTGACATCATAAGAGAGGATCCAATAAGGGTTGTCAATAATTGCTGATGAGTCATAATATTATCTCTTGCCTAATTGAATGCGATCCGAATTAGAGATAAAATACAGACTAGGAAAAAAATTTTCATATATAGTATATTGTTGGCACTATATTATTATTATTTTTTTTTTCTTGAAGAATCCTTTGGTATGTGAGACTTTAGATTCCTTCTCCATGTCTTAAAGATTTTTTTAAAATTTTTTGGGATGCCAAAAGGAGATTTTGGTGTTTATTTATAGCACCCTTCCTTGGAAAGTTTTAATTTCTAGTCTATAAAAAAGGGTCCCCTCTCTTGGATGTCCAATAATCAATTCTCTTGCTGATTTTCTTATTTTTGAAGCTTCTTCTCCTTCTCTTCTCTTCCTTCTTCAGATCTCCTATCACTTTAGAGTGTCCAAAATGCTTGTAGAAGAAGAAAGAGATCAGCTATCGAAGTTGTTCAGAGACTAGCATCTCTGAGCCTCTGATCTGTGTCAGTCTTCGCATGGATTTTCTTATAGAGGCCAGACAACTTTGTGTGGCTGTGAGAGACATGAGGAATACCGTCTCTAGCCATTGGATCAGAGGAGATCAAGATCAAAATTTGTTTAGTAACGATCTCTAACCTGTTTTGATTCTTATGACAGATCTAATAGTTAGATCTAAAATTTCAGCATCGATGAGATCGATGTTATTTTTATTTTTAGATCTAAATATATATTTTTTATATTAAAAATTATAATATGATAGTTTAAGATTAGATCTTATACATATAATAAAGATTAAATTATTTAATCTACTATTTTTGTTGCATAAAATCTTAAAATTACATGTACTGCACTACTGCATATTTTCTTCAACTGGTATCAAAGCCAGATTATTTTGATATGAACTAATATAACTTTAAATCTAATTTTTTATTATTAGATCTGATTATTTATGAATTAAATTAGATCTAAATTAGTTTATTTTTAAATCTGATTATTATCTATTTAGATTAGATATTCTGAGTAGCAAAGTACTCGAATTGGATAATCATCAGACCATCCAGTCATAGGAGCAAGTAGGATTTCATGACCCTCTCCTCCCATTCAATGGGATGCTCTTCATGGTATGTAGAGGTGCCATTGTGAGATCTCATGAAGAAAAAAGTGAAAAGAAAAAACTTACTTTCTTGTAAAATCTTAGATTTTGAAATCCTAGGTGTTATTGTATGTGTTGCAAGTTGCAAAGATGGTTAGTTACATCTAATCTTGTTTAATCAAAATTATTTTAATTTAAAATTATTAAAATTTAGATTTGATCTAAAAAATTTTATGATCTGATATAAAAAGTTTACATGAAAAATTATTTTCAAAATCTTAACCATGTTGATGCAAAACTTAATTGAGAATTAAGTATCAAGCTGATTGGATCTAGAATTGTGATTTAGATCTAATAACATTATATAAAATATGGAGCATAGGTTAGCTCAAATCAGGTCCTCTTTAATTGGATTAGATCTAAAGTTAGAATTAAAGAATTGATTGACCATATAGAAAAATTGATTAAATCTAACCAAATATTGAATTAGATTAATCAGAATTTTTCTAATACAATAGTTGTAGATGGTCAAATCCATATCTTTGATTAAAGTAAATGGACCTTGATTGTGGCTCAGTGGTTGAATCCGAATTATTAGGTTGGTCAAATTGAAACTAGTTAATCAATTAGTGTCCAAGATAAGTTTGGCATTTTGATTGGTGGTTTTTAATTGGAAGTGGCTTATCTGGCTATTTCAATGGTGTCTAAGGCAAGCTTAGTAGACCCTCCCATCGATCTCACTTATCTGACCAATTTGATAAACTAGATTTTGATTAGATTGCTAAGTGATTCGAGTTAGCCCATGCCATTAAGGTTGATCAGTGTGACTAATTTAGGTGCCAGTTCAATCAGCATAATCTAACCCGATTCAGTGACTTGGTGAAGTCAGTGGAAAGATTGTGATTTACTGATTGATCTTTTTTTTTCTTCTCTCTTCTCTAAATCAATTAAATCCTCTAAATTATTTATCTCTAAAATGAGCTGGTTATGGTGATAACTAGATCATAACCTCCTATTAAGGTGAGTGATAATGGATCCATCATTTCTGATTGACATTGCAGACGCCATTCGTCTGATGTTCTTTCTGAATAATGAAATTATCATTCATTATATGATGACTTTGTTGAACTATCTGATGATGGTTGGATTGATCGAGCTATCCTCGGGCCTGATCACTCATTAGGTAGAATCACTGAGTAGGTTTATGTTAATGATTTGACCTAACCAAAATTTTCAGTGGAGGCCCATCGCCTACTGAAATAAAATTTGAGACTAAATTAAATACTAGAAGTTGTTTGGAGAAATAATTGATTGAGAACCTACCCATAGGTGCACATGGGTTGGTCGAGTCATCCTCGGGCATATATATAGTCTGTATAGATTCTAGTACCCACTAAAGAAATAAGATAATTCCTCAAATTAGAGGTAGAGACTATCAATTCATATAAAATAGTGGAAGGACCTTTAGACTAAAGTCTAAATCTTTAGGATTAATAAATTTATATACTAATTAAGCTTTGTATTTTTTTTGTGTATGTAGATATGGCCTCAAACTTGTCACTCTGATCATTGTTGGACAATGAGAAGCTTATTAGATCGAATTTTGATAATTGGTATCGAAAGTTAAAGATTATCCTAGAACACGAGTGGATCTTTTATGATAATGGATTCGACACCTGAGGAGAGCCTGCTCCTAACGCCCAAGGAGCAATCCAAGATACTTATTTAAAGTGGCTCAACGATCGCACCATGGTTCGTTGCATCATACGGGCCTCCATGAACAACGAGTTCAGTCGAAAGTTTGAAGAAGCTCAGCCAGAGAAAATGCTTCAAGTGTTGAGGGATTCCTTTGGTACTTCTGACGATGTTGAGTGGCACAAGACTAGTTACATCATTTTCAATATTCGGATGAGAGAGGGTGCATCTGTTGCTGATCATGTATTGTACATGATCGAGCAGATTAAAAAATTAAGCAAACACGACTTCCGTTTACATGAACAATTAGGGAAGGATGCGATCCTGAATTCTCTACCCAAGTCCTACCTACCGTTCTTTTGTCATTTTAGAATGACGAAGTCTGTAGTCAACTACCACGGTCTATTGGAGTTGCTACAGACTTTTGAGAAAAATCACCAGCTCCACAAGGAGACAGTGAATCTAGTGGGAGGATCTTCTTCGGATAGTCATCATCCCTTTAAGAAATGAAAAAAGAAGAAGAATAAGAAGGTGCCTGGTGCTAGGAGTCAGTCTCAGAAATTCAAGTTCAAGGCTGATCAAAGTCAAGTACTTCTTTTGCAAGAAGCAGGACCACTGAAAAAGAACTGTTCTCAGTATATCGCTTCCCTTGATCCGAACAGACCAAAGAAGAAGAAGCAATCAGTTGCTGAACAAGATACTTATGTGATAACACCTTGTAACTTCTCTCTTATAGATACAATGACCTGGGTATTGGATACTGAAAGTTCTATTCATATTTGCAATTAGTTGCAAGATCTTTAGGTCACTAGGAGATTTGGAGAAGATGAGAGATTCCTAAATGTTGGAGATGGAAGATTAGTTCTAGCTTTAGCTTTAGGAATCATCAAGCTTGTATTCGAGTCTCAGTATATTGCTATTAATGAGTATCATTACCATCCTAGTTTTCTTTTAAATATTATTTTTGTAGGCCTTTTGGCCAATTTCAATTATGAAATATCTATAAAAAAAAATTTTAATATCATTTTGAATGGTGTTATAATTTTACGTGGATAGTTGAACAATGGTATCTATGTTGTATCTAGGCCTAATGTAATGTACATTTCAAATAAACACCCTAAAATAGATGATGTCATGGATGTCTATCTTTGGTATTGTAGGCTAGGTCATACCAACAAAAATAGGATGAATAGGTTAGCTCAAGAAAAAATTTTTAATAAAGATGATTATGAATCGTTACCTACCTGTGAGTTTTATTTGTTTGAAAAGATGATCAAGTCACCTTTTACTGAAAAAGATGAACGAGCTAGTGATGTGCTGGGTCTGATACAGACTGATGTATGTGGACCCACAAGCACATGTGCTAGAGAAGGGTATAGCTACTTCATTACGTTCACAGATTATCTATCTAGATATGGGTACGTCTACTTGATAAAAACAAATCTGAATCATTTGAAATGTTCAAACAGTTTTGTAATGAAGTAGAGAAATGAACTGAAAAAAGTATTAAAACTCTTTGATCTGACCGAAGAGGTGAATACCTTTTCAGTAAATTTCTGAAAATTTAGGAGAGAATGAGATTCTCTCCTAATAGACCCCTCCAGAGACACCACAGCATAATGGCATCTCAGAAAGGAGAAATCGAATCTTGTTAGACATGGTTCGGTCTATGATGGGGTTTGCAACTCTATCGATCTTTTTCTAGAGATATGCACTTGAAACAGCCTATCTTGTGCTCAATAATATTTCAAGCAAGTCAGTTAGTAAGACACCATATGAGATATGGTTAGGACGTAGGCTGAATCTCACTTACTTTAGGATTTGGGGGTGTCCGACTTATGTTAAATGATTACAAACTAACAAGCTCAGTCATAAGTTTGATAAGTATAATTTCATAGAGCACCCTAAGAAAATGAGGGAATATTACTTTTATCTATCTGCTGAATAAAAAATTTTTATCAGCAGTAAGGCACCTTTTTAAAAAAAAAAATTAGTGAAGGAATAAGTGTCTCTAAAATTGAGCTTGACGAAGTTCGACAGGTAGAAGAACCGACACCAACGATTGAATCTGAACTAGATTTGATAAGATCAAACCTGAAACCCAATGAACAAATATCTTTAAGGTGATCCAGTAGAGTACCATGTCCGTCGGATAGATACCTATGTTTCTTGGTCCAGGACGGCGATCCTATCGAACTCGATGAGATCGACGAGGATCCGATCACCTATATGGATACGATGTAGAGGTCCGACTCTGATAAATGGCTTGAAGCCATGAGATCTGAAATCGAGTCTATGAAGGTCAATGATGTATGGACATTAGTTGACCCACCTGAAAGGATTAAGCCCACAGGGTGTAAGTGGGTCTTCAAGAAGAAAAGGAATGCAGACAGAAAGGTAGAAACCTATAAAGTCCATTTGATTATCAAGGATTATCGTCAGTATTATAGTATTGACTATGATGAGATATTTTTTTCTGTGGTAATGCTCAAATCTATTCGGATCATGCTTGCGATAGCAGCATACTGGGACTATGAAGTCTGGTAAATAGATGTGAAGATAGCTTTCTTAAAAGGAGAGCTGAATGAAGAGGTATATATGATATAACCTAAAGGATTCATATCCACAGATGAGTCCAAGGTGTGCAAGCTTTAGAGATCCATTTATGGATTGAAGCAAGCATCTCGGAGTTGGAACATACATTTTGATAAGGTGATCAGAATGTATGGCTTCGTTAGGAACAGAGAGGAACTCTGCATATATAAGTAGGCAAATGATTCAATAATTATATTTTTTATGTTATATATGGATGATATTTTTTTAATCATGAATGATGTCCCTGCATTACAGAAAGTAAAAGTATAACTGTCGTCATAATTCTCCATGAAAGATCTGGGAGAAGCAGCCTACATCCTAGGGATGAAGATCTATAGGGATAGATCAAAGAGGCTACTCGGACTCTCCTAATCTACGTACATAGATACTATGTTGAAACGATTCAGTATGAAGAATTCTAAGAAAGGCTATCTTTCGATTGGTCAAAAAAAAATTTTTCGAAAGGAGATTATCCGACAACTCCTCAAGAGAGAGAGTGTATGAGCAGAGTTTCATATGCTTCGATAGTGGGTTCTATTATGTACGCCATGATATGTACGAGACCAGACATGGCATACTCATTAGGGATAGTGAGTAGGTACCAGTCTGATCCAAGAAAAAACTACTGAAAGGTCGTAAAGATCAATCTTAAGTATTCGAAAAATACTAAGGACCAGTGGCTTGTTTATGGTGAAACTGACTTGAAACTTGTGGGGTTCACTGACTCCAGCTTTCAGTCAGACCATAACGATAGTAAGAGTGTGTCGGGTTATATTTGTACCCTAAATGATGAAGCAATCTACTAAAAAAGTTTCAAGCAGAATATTATGGCAGACTCTATTTGCGAAACGAAGTATATCGCAACGTTCGATGCTGTGAAGAAAGCTGTATGATTGTAAAAGTTTATCGACGAGCTCGGAGTGGCACCCTCCATTGATGATCCTATCTTGTTATACTATGATAATACTGGAGCCATTGCTCAAGCCAAGGAGCCGAGATCCCATCAGTGCACCAAATATATTCTGTACCATTATCATCTTATCCGAGAGATCGTAGATCGAGGTAATGTCGACCTTCAGAAGATCGATGAGAAGGAGAACCTGGCCAACCCATTTACTAAAGTTCTCAAAATCAAGAAGTTCGATGATCATAAATCGAAGATGGGTATACGATACTGTACTGATTGGCTTTAGTCCAAGTGGGAGTTATTGGAAAATGTGTCCCAAAATCAATCGTTAGACGATTGTGCTCATCTTATAAATTACATATAAATTTTTATTAATAAAAATTATTTGATATTTTTATTACAAATTGATCATCTTTGAACTCTTGTGTTGTAATGAAGTCCTTAAGACTATTATTAATCGACAAAGGAGGATTTGTCATTAAGTCCTTAAAAATATTCACGACCAAACGATACGCTATTACTATGATGATAACAATATCAAGGATAGGTCGTTGTGTGTCATATGAGTTGATTATCCTCTTAACCAAGGAGTGTGAAGATATTGTTATGGCATGCAGATGAAATATAAGAGTACATTCACATCGAATGTGACCATGTGTCGAGCACTCTGCTGTCAAGAGTAACTCGTGAAAGGTATGGGTATAAGTATCTCTCCGACCTGAGACCACCACGGTGACTTTTAAGCAACTCACTATACTTTAGTACCGGACCATCTAAGTTTCTAACTTAGAGATGGAAGGATACTAGATACAGTCAAATACTTATCAAGTCGATGTGTGAGTTAAGATGGAATTGACCCCTCTAAATTGGTAGGAGATATGTATCAGTGTAATTCAATTTAGCAAAATCTTGGTCAAGATAATCCATGAGATAGATTTAAAAGGTTGAAATATAATATGATCAACTTAATTAGGGTTGACAGTTAAATCTTAGGTCACCTTGAGTATTTAGATCAAAGGGATGAATTATACGATAACCATATGCTAGTAGATTGTAGAAGGTTGCATTGCAATACTTCGACCTGTCCGATCATCGGGTCATCATTGCTAGATGGTTACATCGATTGATATAAAAAAATTATTTTTATGCTATTGGCTTAGGTTTGAATCTATGGGATCACATGCATTAGAAGACTTGATCAGATCTGATGGCTGAAAGAGTGCAATTGGATTGTGACTCTGGTGAAGAGTCCTACTTGGACTAGGACTCTATGGGAGAGTCCCACTGAGACTGGGACTCTACCATTCATAGAGAATTAATTAGTAATTAAATTATTAATTAACTTAATTTGATTGAATAAAGAGCTTTGGAACAAGTCTAACTGAATTAGATTCAGTTCGACTCAGATTGGGATTGATATGATTAAATCTAATTATAAAATAAATTTGATCCTGATTTGATCAGGGTTTGAACTTAGTTAATTTCTAATTGAGTTAGAAATTTGATGAGATATTTAGATTTCTAATTAGATTAGGTTTATTTCCATCAGTGATTTCAATCCAAATTTGATTTGGATTAGAATTGAATTAGAAATGAAGAGTCAAAGTCAAACTAGGACTCTATCCTTATATTTTGCTCCACATCTGGATCCATGTCAATTTCTCCATACCTAATTGGATTTGGGTTGTAATTTTTGGCATCATGAGAGAGGATCCAATAAGGGTGGTCGGTAATAGCTGATGAGTCATAATATTATCTCTTGTCTAATTCGAATGCGATCTGAATTAGAGATAAGATGCAAACTAGGAAAAAAATTTTTCATATATGATATATTGTTGGCACCATATTATTTTTTTTCTTATTTTTTTTGAAATATTTTTTGGTGTGTGGGACTCTAGATTCCTTCTCCACATCCTAAGGATTTTTTTTTGGAATTTTTTGGGATGCCAAAAGGAGATTTTGGCATTGATTTATGGCACCCTTCCTTGGAAAGCCCTAATTCTTAGTCTATAAAAAGGGATCCCCTCTCTTGGATGTCCAATAATCAATTTCTTTGCTGATTTTTTTATTTTTAGAGCCTCTTTTCCTCCTCCTCTCTTCCTTCTCCAGATCTTCTATTATTTTGGAGTGTCCAAGGTGCTTGTAGAAAAAGAAAGAGATCAGCTATCGAAGTTATTTGCAAATTAGCATCTCTGAGCCTCTAATCTGTGCCGGTCTTCGCATGAATTTTTCTATAGAGGCCAGATGACTTTGTGTGGCTGTGAGTGACCTAAGGAACACCCTCTCTAGTCATTGGATTAGAGAAGATCAAGATCAAAATTTATTTGGTAACGATCTCTATCCTGTTTTGATTCTTATGATGGATCTGATAGTTAGATCTAGAATTTCAACATCGATGAGATCAATATGATTTTTATTTTTAGATCTAAAATACATATTTTTTATATCAAAAATCTTGATATGATAGTCTAAGATTAGATCTTATACATGTGATTAGGATTAAATTATTTAATCTATTATTTTTGCTGCATAAAATTTTAAAATTATATGTATTGCACTACCGTATATTTTCTTCAAGTGAGAGATCAGAAAGTGGCTTTCACGGTGAAGGGGTTTTGGGCATGACTTCATGGTGTGAAAAAGAGGAGAGCCTTCTCCTCTTTGGGTGAGCGAAACATAGAAATCCTAGGATTTTGTTCCTCAAGGTTTGAAAAGAGAGAAAAAGAAGAGAGAAGAGTGTCTCCTCTCCATGTTTCTTCCACATTTTCATCTCCTCCAGATGTCCTTCTTCAATCTCTAGAAAGATTCGAGAGATTTGAAGAAAGGATCTAGATCAACCAACAAGATGGTCTTCGCATGAGCTAGTACTCTCAAGGAGACCGATCAGATTGGAGCTTCGAGTGGACTATCCGTAGAGGTCGGACACATGTGCGGCTGCGAGCAACTTTACCATGTTCATCAGCAACGGTGATCGTCGACCCGTGCTCAGGTATGGAGTTTTGAACTCACATTAGAAGTAGATTTGATCTATTGCTTACATCTATGCATGCAGATTTTATCTTCTAATTTTTAAATTTTATATGCCATATATCATGTCATAGATCTTAGAGTATGTTGATTTATTGATCTGATCATATGCATGTTAGATTAATAAGATTAATCTGGTTGCCTTCCACTATGATTTATTTTAAAAATTTTTGAAATACATGTATGAAATCACCTACGTTTTCCAACACCTACAACACACCATGGCGTACATAAGGCTTCCCACACTAGAGGCATATGGTGCTCTCTTCATCTCCTGAGCCTCCACCTCAGTCTGTGGCGATACGGTCTTCAAGAGTCTGATGTGCTCAGCAAGTGGCAGTTTCATCGGATTGGCTTCTTTTATCCCGAATCTCTCCAAGACCTTCTTTATATAGCATCACTGAGATAAATACAGTAGCCCCTTGGCTCTATCTCTGATGATCTCTATGCCTAGGATCTTCCTCATAGATCCCAAATCCTTCATCTCAAACTCTCGAGACAAGATTGCCTTCAGTTCCTGCATAACCTTCCAACTCTTACATGCTATCAACATGTCATCTACATACAAGAGTAAGTGCACCCTAGACCCATCCTCTAAAGATTTCACATAAACACAAAAATCAAAATCGCATCTAAAAAGCCTAATGCTCCTCACAAATATATCAAATCGCTTGTACCATTATCTCGATGACTGCTTTAGTCTGTACAGCGATCTCTGCAGCAAACAAACCTTTGCCTCTGATTCTGACTCTCTGAACCCCTGTCGCTACTCTATGTTAATTCTCTCTTCTAAATGCCCATAGAGGAATGCCGTCTTGACATCCATCTACTCCAGCTCCAAGTCTCGAGCTATTATAATGCTCAATAGCATCCTGATGGACGTATGCATGATGATGGGAGAGAAAATCTTGCTAAAGTCGATATCTTCTTTCTAGGAGTATCTCTTAGCCACCAACCTCACCTTGAACCTGATACCTACCTACTCTGAAGGCCCCTCCTTGCATTGGTAAATCCATTTACAATCAATGGATTTCTTCTCTTGTGGCAACTGCACCAATCGCCATATCTAGTTCTTATAGAGAGATTGCATTTCCTCAAACATTGCTTGGACCCACCTCTCTCTGTCCTGGCTCTCTATGGCCTCCTCAAAGGTGTAGGGGTTCTCATTTGCTATCATCAGGCCATATGACACCATCTCTTCAAAGCTGTATTGATCCGGTTGCTTGATATTCCTTTTAGGCTTATGCAGTGCAATCTCGATATCCATCCTCGGTCCAACTCACCCCTGCTGGACCTCTTGGCTTCTTCCATCTATCTAGGCCCTCTCTACCTATGGATACACCTTTTGATGCCACACTCCTCATAAAAATTCTGAAACTCTCTGCTGGTGTACTCTTCGCCATTATCGGACAGCAGACACTTCAAGCTCGTACCCCGCTCCTTCTCCACCTTAACTTTCCAAACCCTGAATCTGATGAAGACTTTTGATTTCTCCTTCATGACATAGATCCATACCTTCTTTGAAAAATTATCTATCAGAGTCATGAAGTATCTCATCCTATTTCTGGCTGAAACTAGGGTCGGTCCCCATACATCAGTGCGAACTAGCTCCAGTGGGACTGCACTTCAAATTGTACCACTGGCAAATTGAATTCTCCTCTATTTTTTCATCTGACATAGCTCACACACCTCTGAGATACCTCCATCCAAATCTATAATTAGACCATGCTTGCTCAACTTCTTCATCCAGTGATCCCCCATGTGGCCAAGGAGAAATGCCATAACCAATAAGCCCCCTGCTGATCCTACGTTGCAACTGCTGCATTAGACTCCCTGGTCACCATAGATCCCACTATCTTATAGAGGTTATTCTCCATCCTCCCACCTCTCATCACTATTATGGCTCCATTGGACATATTCAACACTCCACTCCTGACATGACTGATGACACTGAAACTGCTCCACTCCAAGTAGCCCAGTGACACAAAAATCTTCTTCAGATCAGGGATATACTTTACATTAGTGAGAGTTCGCACCACTCCATCAAATATCCTCATCCGAACTCTTCCAATACCAGCAACTCTACATAGATGATCATCTCCAAGTATCATGCTCCCTTCATCCATCTTGATGTATGTAGTGCACCAAGATCGGTTTAAGGTTTAGTGATGCGAAAAAACTGAATCCAAGGTCCATACATCTGTGCATCTCTTATAACCATCTGAGACAACCAAGAGGTCATCCTCTACCTCACTATCAGCCACTGCACTTAGCAAATCAAATCCACTCTTCTCCCCTTGCTTCTTCATCCAAAACAAGCAATCCCGCTTGAAGTGCCCTAACTCCTTGCATTTGAAGCATCTGACTTCCCTCTTGCCCTTTCTGGACTTGGACCGTTCCCCAGACTTGCTCCCTCTTGCCTCATCTAGACCTCTCCTCCACAACAAAATCCTCATGGGGAACTCCTTCCTTGGTTAATTTGTTCCACTGTTCATTAGATATGAGTACCGAGATAATATCTTCGTAGAACTGGGTCTTCTTCGTATACAACAGCATAGTCACAAATGGATCAAATGAAGAGGGCAGCGAACATAGTGATAGAAGGCTCTTATCTTTCTCCTCCATCTTCACTCCGATGTTCAGCAACTCATTGCATATCTGGTCAAATCTCTGGATGTGCACCAAGATATCCCTGCTTTCATGCATCCGAAGGCTGTACAGATACTTTTTCAGTATCAATTATTGCACATTTTTTTCCCATATATAATGTATGCAACTTCGACCAAAGTCCCTTTGGAGTCCTCTCCTTCAAAACCAAGTATAATGCTGCATTAGCCAAACAACCTCTAATGGTTGTACACATCTGTTTCTCCAAAGACATCCACTACTAATCACTCATCTTTTTAGGCCTATCATCCAACATCAGATCTAATTCTAGTTGGATCAAGAGATCTTCTACCCAAATTTTTCATATGTAAAAAAAATTTTTGCATCAAACTTCTCAAAATCTACTTTTAGGTTGCTTCCCATGGCTGGATCCAAGCCAAAAACACAACAAAATACCAAGAGATTTGAGAAATACCTCGACAGGATCTTGTTAAAATTTCAGCCTTTGAAGATCTTCAACTTCTGGCATTTTCTTCCTTTTCCGTACAATCTGTGCTCTGATACCAATTATTGGAGAACCTTTTCTAGGTCGTGGACTTCTGGAACTAGCAAGGATCAATGATGATTCAACTTTTAGATGACCAGCAAAACAGCAACACAAGATCAGCCTTTCAAGAATCAGTAATCTTGAAGATCTTGTCGACAGGATGGTCTACTCTGATTCAAACCCTTTCTCTTCCAGATCTGAAACCCTCCTTTTCAGATCTGGAAGAACCCTTGTAGAGGCTCTAAACACTAGAGACACAGGGCATGGAACCTTCCTTGGGTGGCCAAGATGGAGAGCACAAGGGGCAGCAAGCAAAGGGGTGCCTCCAAACTTTCCTTTCTTGGTGCAGCGACCAAGAAAACTCTAAAAACCCTAGGATTTGCTGCTGGTGGCATGGAGAAGATAGGGAGAGAGAGAGAGAGGAGGAGGAGAGAGAAAATTAGGAAGAAAATAGCTTTGTATTTAGTTTGGTCTAATCAGGAACACAATACAATGTATATATATATAAGGTCAATATGACCCAACCCAAAAACCTCCTGACTAACTCAATACATTAAAACACACATCCAAACCCCATGTACACCCATGGTCTTATATGTTCTCATATCTTGGACTCAACCTAGTCTAAAAAATAAGTTAGCCTCTTGAGGCCCAAGTTCCCTGAACCTCAAGATCGGAAAGGCTGACAGCCCTTTCACCTTAAGGCCCAAACTAGTCCTAGAATTCCCATAAATGCCTCATGGGCTTCAAACTTAGCCTTTTTCTTGACCATGTAAGCCTTGGGAGCATCACACCAAGTCCTACATACCAAAGATCAAGACCTATTATGCTCAAGAGCTGCAAGTTCAGCCTCCATGGTAGTTCTCCATGGTAGGATCTCGCACAGCTTGGGGGAATAGGTACAAGGTTCACTGTAAGTGGTTACGGCTAAAAAGAAGACTCGATATGTCTCATTAAATATGAAATTGGATGTATAGTAAGAAATATGATTGGCCTTAACAGAGGTTACTAAGTTGGCCGAGGAGTCCAGTGATCTAGCCTCACCAGGAGCATTGACAATATAATCTGTCAGTCATAAAGGTTGTCTGCATTCCCGACATGGTCGAGAGTTAGAAGCGTGGAGGAACGGGGACTAGTTAAGGGAGGGAACAATGGGCTCGACCTTAGATTGGGCTAGGTCTAGTTTCATTTGGCGCACTGTTGGAGCAGGTTGGGCTAGATCAAATGGAGCTATGATGGACTGAGCCGATGTTGAGTTGGGCTGAAAAGAATCCAACTCTGATAAGCTAGATGGGCTAGCTCGTATCAGAGCTAGATTGGACTGAATAAGGCCCAGCTCGGGCAAATGGGATGAATATATTGAAACTGAGACTAGAGAGGGCCTAGTGAGGCCCTATTCAGTTGAGACTGTGTCTTGGCTCAAAAGAAGATCATCAAAATTTGGTTGGAAAAGCTGGTTGGACTGGTATTTATGAAAAAAAATATTTTCATAAAAAATAACATCACGGGAAGTGAAATTTTTTTGTGTTTGAAGATCAAAAATATGATATCCCTTTTGACCGAGAGGGTATCTAATAAAAATACATACATGGGAGCATAGTTCAAATATATCATGACTACTTCTATGCACATAGCAAACAGTACTGAATATTTGAAAATGATCATACGATGGTGTTTTATAAAAAAAAAATTTATGAAGACTTTTTCCATTAAGCTTAGAAGATGGAGTTAAATTGATTAAATAAGCGACAGTTAAAACACATTCACCCCAGAAAGTCATAGGTAAGTTTGCTTGAAATTGAAGGGCATGCGCAATATTTAGGAGGTGTCGATGTTTATGCTCAATGACTCCATTTTGTTATGGGGTCCCTATGTAAGAGCTTTGAGAAACGATCCCGCATTCTAAGAGAAATGATTTTGACAGACCAGCTATGAATTCTTGGGCATTATCACTACAAACTTGCCTAATAACACCATCAAATTGATTAAAAACTACAGTATGAAAATTAACAAAGTGTTGATAAGCATCGGATTTTTTTTTTGCAATAAATAACCCATATGGCGTGTGTGCAATCATCAAGTATAGTAAGAAAGAAGTGTGCTCCCGTGTGTGATGGAGTATGGTACGATCCCCAAATGTCAACATGAATTAAAAAGAAAGGAATCAAAGATTTATTACTATTAAGAGAAAAGGGTTTGCATGTTTGCTTGGTGCGATGATAGATATCACAGTAATTATTTAAGAAATCAAAATATTTATTGGTAAGAAAACGTACTAATTTTAAATTCTTATAGGAACAATATCCTAACCACATATGCCAAACATCGAGAGAGGCAATAACTTTATTGACAGAGACAGACTTCATTATCGATCTCTTGAAGCAGCATAGATTATTCTGAAATTCATTCAAACCAATCAGCTTCCTCATAGCAAGATCCTGTAAGATACAAAATGAAAGAAAAAAATAAGACAACACAGTTATGGTTATGAGCTAACCTGCTAATGAAAATAAGGTTATAAGTGAAACTGAGTGCATATAGTATTTATTGTAAGGTAATGTTATCGATCAAACAAATGTCCTTAGAAAATTTAATGGATAAGTTCGTTCCATTAGGCAGAGTGATGAGCAAGGGCTCATGAAGAGGCTGAATATTATATAAAGAGGACTTACTTAAAGTTAAGTGGTCTGAGGTGCCACTATCGAGAATCCAAGTATCATTAAAGTGGGGGTCAATGGAAGTCTTACCAATAAAGTTTATAGAGCTATTAGTTTAATCTTGGCCAAGAAGGGAAAGAAGTTGTTGATATTGCATGAAACTGAGATCCAAAAGTGGAGAGCTCAATTTAGCCGACTGTTCTGCAATAAATAGCCGACTAAGTTGTTGTTGAGCAGCTATCATTGCCGGCTATTGAGCGATGGAATTTGCCTTGGCTCCCTCTCTCTGGTCATCATCAAAGCTGTTGCTATTGTGCCCCTTGGCTCCTATGATCCTTGGGTTGCCAACCGGGTGGATATCCATGCAACTGAAAATAACGATCATGCATATGACCTATTTTCTTGCAATAATCATGATGCACCTATTTCTTATTCTTGTCATGAGCCTATCCATCAGTAGAGAGAGCAATCAATGCAGCCATCTCCGGTTGTAGAACACAAACTTCTGCAATGGCTCGTTGCTTCTCACTATAGATAATAAGTGAATATGCCTTATTCACAATCGAGAGAGGCTCCATGTTGAGTAGCTGGTCACGGAGGGAGCCATATGAGCTTCTAAGCCCATATAAGAATTGATGCAGGTGTTTCTCTTCTCTCTTGATCTGAAGTGCTTTTGCTGCTTCACACAATCATGTGGGCACTCTCAAGTAGGTGGCAAGTTCTTCCCATAAGGTGTGAAGTCATGCATAATAGAAGGTGATTGATATATCGTTGCCTTGCTAAAGGCTCCAGATTTGAGTCTTCAATTCATGAATGCGAAGGGCGTTACCTTAGGAACACCTTTCTTTAAAATAGAGCCAGATGGCCCAAGCACTATCCATGAAGGAGATGCTGTCGTAAACCTCTATGGAAATAGAACTGAAGATCCTAGACATGGCCATTAAGTTGCAAGTATCCCACAAAAATTGATTGGATGATCCATCCATTGGTTGTTAGAGTGAGCCATCCATGAAACTAAGTTTCGCTTAGCACATAGGGCTATGAGCATTGCCCTACATCTGTTAGGGTAGTTGGCTTTGATGAGGAGGAAAGAAACAATGGCATGGCCCATATCATCAGAAGATGAGATGTAGTATGGGGAAGATGGGTTGTGAGCTGCATTGGGCATCACGGCCTGTGGAACCTAGATGGGATAGATTTCGCTCTCGCTAGATATGACTAATGGTGAGAAGGTGGAAGTTGATGAGCACTAGTCCGACAATCACTTGCCGAAAAGGTAACAACACCGGCAAAGGAACCTTACCATATGTGGTGGTAGTAGAAAGGAAATCCGGCAATATCTTGCCATGAGGGACCTAATCAAGAGAGGATGGATCGATTTGCTCTAATACCATATAAAAATTTGAATATAGAAGAATGATTTCAAAAAAAAATATAATGAAAATTTTTTCTCACACCATATGGTGAGAAGATCATCTATATTTATAATTGAAAATGTACAGGAGATTTACAATGGTAATAATAAAAAGATAGAAAGAAATAATAAATAATCATAATCATACAAAGATTGAAATAAATAACAAATGGATCCTAGGATCTCTCCTATATTCAAAATTCAAAATTCAAAATTTAAAATTCAAAATTTAAAATTTAATTGACGAATGTTGCCTAATATGATCTAAGTAAGATCAACATATCCTATTCATCATATCCATAAAAACTATAGGAGCATTTATTAATCCAAAAGACATGACCAAAAGTTCATAGTGCCCATAGCTGGTCCAGAAGGATGTTTTGAGAATGTCATCAGTTTTAATTTTTAATTGATGATATCTAGACCGTTAATCAATTTCAAAAAATACTTAGGTACTTTGAAGCTGATAAAAAATGTCATCAATCCTTAGTAGAGGATATTTATTCTGAATTGTCAGTTTATTCAACTCCTTATAGTCAATGCACAAATCTCAGACTCTCATCCTTCTTTTTGAGAAAGAGTATTAGAGCATCCCATGGAAAGATACTAGGTTTAATGAAGACCTTATTAAGTAGTTTCTAAAGTTGCTCCTTAAGCTCCTTTAATTCTGATAGAGCCATTCAATAGGAAGCTTTAGAGATAGGTCCAATGTCTAATATGAGATTCATAGAGAACTCTCTCTCTATTTGTGGGTAGTCATGGCAAATCCTCTAAAAATACATCAAGAAACTCCCTCGTTATTGGAACACTCTCCAACTTCAACTCTTCCTACTGAGTATCTAACACACTAGCCCAATAACTCATACAAATTTTTCTTAACATTCTATAAGCTTGCATGGATGATATATCTCTGATAGAGATAGTTCACTCCATTGCTAAAGAAGCTAAACAGTACCTATCTTGGAATTTGGAAGGTCACTCTCTTCTTGAAGCAATCTACTATAGTATGATATGAAGTAAGTCAGTCCAACCCAAGGATGACATTAAAGTCTCTCATCTCTAAAACCATTAAATTAGATACAAGATCATGATTTTTGATGCTTACAATACAAGATGGGCAAACCATGTCAACCATGATGATACTCCTATTCAAGATAGAGACGCACAACTCATAATCGAGGGGCATAGGCACAATGTCAGCTTTTTAGCAAACCTAGATGAAATACAAGAGTGGATAGCCCTGGTCAAACAAAACATAAGCATATGCAAATGCTACTTTGATAATACCTATCATTAATCAAAATTCTACTATTACTATCAATCATAGCTTCCAACAAATAAAATTATGCAGTTTTAAATTTAACTAAGTTTCAAAGAGTTTTAGGCTATTTGTCACTATAGCACTTGATGCTTATGCATCCTACTGAATCGTAGCATATATATATGGATTTGGATCTTCTACTTTTGACATCCTTCTTGCCCTTACCCTGTGGGTTGGCTCTAATAAGAAGTTGACACATCTAAAGTAGTCTAAGCAGGTGGTGGTCTAGGTGCATTTTGGGAGGGTGGCTGATCTCTGAAGTTCTGACAGTGAGGGCAATCCATAGTCTTATGGTCTATACTCTTGAAAACCCATGATAGTTCTATTCCAAGTGAAATCCTCCACACCTACCACATCAAGGTTTCTTTTTGGGCTAGTCCCTGTCATCCTTTTGATGAGTTTCTTATTGTTTTGACTAATTATTAGAGAAACCATCAGATCTGGACCTTTTTTTTCTATTGCCGCTCCCTCTCCTGCTACATCTTGTCTATACCTCTTGCTTTGCTATTTTGGCTATATTGACTATTTTCAATAGGAAACCAACTGCATCAGTCTCACTCTAGCATGAATCCTAGGCCTTAGCTCTTTCTTAAATCTCTATACTTTGATACCATCAATAGCCACTAAATCTAGAGCAAAGCGATAGCTCTGCAAATTTGTTCTCATACTGAGCCACCATTATGTTCCCTTGAGTTAGCCTTATCAATTTATTTTCTCTTTCAAATTTGAGACTCTCAAAAAAATACATACCATAAACTCTTGACAGAAGGTGCTCTAAGTAGTTGGCCTATCATTCCCTCACTATCGCTTGACAGCTTCCCATCATTCGAATGCTTTTCCTTGCAACTGATAAGCAATGAAGCAGACCTTTCCTTGGTTGTACACTCCATGCTGGAAAATGCCTTCTCCATCTTCTCGAGCCACTTCAATGATTCAATGGGATCAATAGAGCTTTAAAAAACAAGTGGTAAAAAATCTCTTAAATTTTTCTATCTTTCATTCCAACCTTAAAGATTGACCACCTTTGTTTCTCTATTGCTCCATCTACTATACAAATCCGATTAGGGCTTGTATAAGATTTGCCATCTATCCCTCAGTTTTTGAAGGTTTTGCAGACCCCTAATTATTGTTTGAGGCATTAGGGACATCATCCTACTGGCAAAGAGGACTAACTACACAGCTTTCATCCGCTCTAGCGATGGACTGCGAGCTATCTTAGCAGCTCAAGACGCACCAACAACTCGTGATGTCCTACTAGCAACCCAAGAGGTGTGATCAACTTGGGAAGCACCACCTATTCGAGAGGCACCATGAGTTCAGAAGGCACTAAGGGTTTGGAAGGTATAATCATTCTAATGAGTATGGTGTGTATGAGAATCCTTCGTAATGTCAAATAGCCTTTTGGATCAGATTTGAGCCATCACAATCTATTTTACAAGAAAGAATTAGATCAAATACAATCATCAACTATTTTATTATTAGTGATTAGAATCATCCAATCATAACATGAATTCTTTTCTACTCTCACTAACTAATCTAAACTATAGGATCTTGAACCTAAGCTCTGATCCTACTTAATCTGTTATGCTCTGATCCAATGGCCCAAGATGAGAGTGCGACAAATGATAGTACATCTTTGGGGTTTAACCCCTCAGGATATGCAAAATCTATCTTCTCATTCTGTTGCCTAGATATGGAGCCCAAGAAGGGGCGTAAATTGGATCTTTTTAAAATTTTCTTAATTAGCGCACTTAAATAATGTGCGAAGATGATGAGTGGAATGAGTTGATTTACAATAAAGATAAAATCAAACACAAATGAGAGATAAATAAGTATTGAACAAAAAGAGCAAGTAAAGAGATACAAGCACAACAAACATCAAGAATTTATAGTAGTTCGGTGCCAACCTTGCACCTACATCCACTCTTCAAGTTTCTACTCGAGAATTCAATCCACTAAACGAATTTCAAGAATACAACACGTTGGACACCTCCGACCCTTGCTATCCAAGTACGAACACTTATTTCTCGGGTACAAACCAACCCTCAATACTTTGATTTCAGGTTCGGATCAACCTATCCGAGTTTTAGAATCCCCCCCAAAAAACTCAAAAATCCAAATACAATATAAGAAAAATAGTGTACAAAAAATTCAGCACAATATCTCCTTAAATAAATATAATAAACATAATAAAAATATAATACTTAAGGAAAAGAAGCTTTTGCTGAACATCCTCAATGAATTGCACACTTGATCGCAACTGGAGAGTGATTGGTGAAGTGATTAAATGCTTCTTTTCTTCTCTTTAGGGCTTGTTTGAGCTTTTCTCGGATGTGAACTTGAATGCTTGCAAAACTTATAATTTTTTACTTTAAGAGAGTATTTATAGTCACCATTTATCCTTGAGAATATCTTCGAGTTGGTTTAGAGCCATTGGAGAGTGTTTAATGTGTATTAAATGTATCAAAAACAGGCTGAAAACTAGCCAATACGAAGTTTATTCAGAATGGGTAATCCCATATGGATCGTCCCACTGTGACTGAAAAATTTCATAGGATGCATCAATTGACCAGACAGAAAGTTTAGCTTTCTATTTTGGTCTCAAGATCTCAAGGATTGTCTCAGGTGGATCATCCCACTGCATAGGTCATCCCAAGTGGATCATCCCACTGTGTGCCATGAGTTAAAATGAAGCATGTCAGCTACCCAATGAAAGGAGATGACCCAGATGGGTCATTCCATTTTATGCCAACCCAAGTTTTCATACATTTAAGGTCTGAAACTTACCAAAATACTTTCAAATACTTTCAAATGATTTCAAATCAATTAGACACTCTCAGAAGGCTTCAAAAACTTCTTCAATTTGTAGAAACTTTAACTTTGGCACACTTGATGAAGCGTTTCAAATTCAATTTTTTAGACTACTTAAAACAACACAAGAACATTCTCCAAAGACAAGAAACACATTAGTAGTCCCCTCAAATGGTTTGCGATCATCAAAATTAATTCTTGGAGCAATAATTTCTTTCTTTTTGATGATGATAAAATATTTGAGTATCCATAAAATAAATCCTTAAAGCTCAAAGAATTTGAGTTTATGAAGTACTTATAGGAATATGCCAAAGATAGAAAATCATGAGATACATATTTTCAATAATTTTAATGTTTCAATTCATTTTGCTGAAACTCATTTGTGAAGGTATCAGAGTTTTTCTAAAGATTGTTCTTAATCAACTAAAATTCTTTCCTTTTTTGTATGAGATAGATAAAAATAATCATTTTGATCATTTGAAAAAGATCTCCTCCTTTCTTATATAAAGAGTATTCAATTTATAAAAAGATGATTCATAAAAAAAATTTATTCTTTTCTTTCTTATTTTTAGTATCAGAGCAATAAATATGAAAAAAATATTTCTTTTTCTTTTTCTTATTTTGATATTAAAGTCAGAATGAAACCATTTGAACAAGAGTTAAAAGAGAAAAAATTTGAGCATTTTGTAAAATCAAAAATAGATATATCGAGTCATTTTGGTATCAATACAAAAAATAAAATTATCAGAGCACTCAAAAAAAATAGATGTATCAAAATAATTTTTCAAATAGTATCAAAATGAGGATAAAAATAGATGTATCAGAGTAAAACATAGGCGTATCAGAGGCGTATCAGTGCAAAATACTGTATCAGAGCAAAAAATTTAAAAGAGTATATAAATTTAAAAAATTCAGATAGATAATATACTACTTTCTCCATTATGTTACCATTCTCCTCCTTTTTGACATCATCAAAAAAATAAACTAAAGGGAAGAAGATTTTTCATGGTTCTAGATCAAGTATCAAAGTAATAGTGCATTCATTCAAGTATAACAGTCATTCATTCATCCAAAAAAAAAAAAGTGAGCCATGATAATAACCTCATTCATTAACACCAAAAAGAGAGGTTACAAGAGTCATAATGAGCATAAAGCTCTCATACATCCAATCTATAAAATATAACTAAGTAACCTAATACAAAATGATAAAATCAGTGAGACTAGGCATCGAGCACAAGATCAAGATAGGTAAAACATGATTAGCCTCATCCTCGATCGAAAAGTCTGGTCCAAGAGGAAGATACCGGAGGACAAAAAGCAATGGACTGAACAAAGGCTGGCTTACTAGATGCAGAGGGCCTAAACTGAAGCTGAGTCCTAATGGCATCAAGCTGGGACAAGATCTCCCTTACAGTAAGTCAGAGCCCATCTAGATCAGCAGATATGAAGTCTCTGGAGTCTCTGATGTCTATCTGAATCAGCTCAAGAGAAGAATGAAGCTGGCAGTGGAGTCTCTCTATCTCTCGAGCTAAATCATCCAGTTGAGGTGAAGTGGTGGTCGAAGTGCTCGCTCCTCCCGATAGAGAAACTAAAATCTATCTGATCTCCCTCTCAATATCAAAAATTCTATCACTGAACCTAAGTAGGGAGCCCTCCACACTCTTCAGTCTACTACTCAGATCAGACGAGCTCCATCAATGAAGATATGTGTGGCACCATAGAAAAATTCGAGGAAGGATGAAAGAAAGAACTCAATGGAGCCTGGCGATACTGCTGCTGCTGCACCAGCTGGAGGATCTGCTGCTGAAACTGATGAGATTGCTGAAAAAACTGATCCTGAAACTACTACTGCTGATAGATAGAATGCCTGCCACTCTCTCAGCCAACAGTCTCATCTCATCCTCTCCCAAACTAAAAGATGGCACAGTACGGTTCGATGGAGATACTCTAACTGAAGGTCCTATCTCAAGCTCCAATACAGGATGATCAACTGGACTCTGTCTGGGCACAGATGAAGATGGACCCTCCCCCTCGGCATGCTTCTCCTCCTCAACTGCAGCTACGCGATCCTTGGCCCAACGGCCATCTACTCTAACAAACCCCATGCACTGTAGAGAGTGGTTGTTGTAGGTGTCAGTGTATGACAGTCTACAAACAATCTCTCCCTCAAAACTCACTTCAGACTTCCTAAAAATTATTGTAAGAGCCATACTATAGGGCAAGGGAGCCTTGGATCTATTCAAGGCCTCCCTTATGGCATCATTCATCAAAAATGGCAGATTTAGGAGAGTTTCGGAGACTACATGGTGCATCAAATAGATGTCTCAACCAGTCATCAAATCATATCTTTCTTCATTTCTCAGTCTCTAAGGACCTCACTGACTTTCTTTTCTATGGCAACCACGTCTTGGGGGCCATTGTCCCAAAGAGAGGAGGAAAATCGATCGAGAGGGTAGAGAAGGATGAGAGATGGACGGAAATGAAAAGGAGAAGAGGGTTTTAGGTTGATTGTCATGGATTTTGCAAGTTAGGACTTGAGATTTTGATGGAGAGCAAGAGGGTATGCCGAGAGAGAGAGTTTGCTCTAGGGTTTGAGATGGAGATCCAAGATTTTGGGCCATTAATAGGATGGATTTGTGGGATTGTGGTCGGTGGAGAGCTTGGAGAAGGGTTTCGGTATGGGATAAGAAGAAGAGAAAGAAGCACAGTAATTGAGTCGCCCCACTTAAGTTTTAAGAGAAAAATTTAAACGGATCGGTTCACATAAAATCTGTTTGTCTGATCAATTGGGACGTCCTACATGACGATGAGAAAAAGATTTAAAAATAAAAAAAATTTAATAAAAAAAAAATTAAAATGAATCATATCGAGTTAAGATGATCATGAGAAGTCTAGATAAATTTTGATATGATTTTTTATTGAGTATTTCAACAAAAAAAATCAGAGAAGATATCCGAATAGCACCGATGATTTTTAGTTATCTTGAAAAAAATCTCAAAAAAAAGATAGATGACTCCCAAAATTAAGATAATAATGTCAAAAAATTTTAAAAGGATTTTAAGAGTAAAATTATAATTAAAAGTCAAGTAGAATGATCTAAGATGCCCAATTTCCTTCTAATTTCACAAAATTTATTTTCATTTAGTACTTTGGTGAAAATATCAGCTAGTTATTTTTCAGTATTTATGTATTCAAGTGTTATATTATTATTTTGAATATATTTTTTTATAAAATAATTTCTAATTTTAATGTGTTTTGACTTAGAGTGTTGGATTAAATTTTTGATCAAATTGATGGTATTAGTATTATCACATCTTATGGGGATATTTTTTAGTTCAATATCAAAATCTATGAGTTGTTGCTTAATCCATAGGATTTGAGCACAGTAACTTTTGGCTGCAATGTATTCGGCCTCGGTCGTAGACAATGCTACGAAATTTTACTTCTTTTTAAACCAAGAGATTAAGTTTACTCCTAGAAATTGACAAGTTTCACTAATACTTTTCCTATCTAGTTTACATCCAGCAAAGTCTGCATCTAAGTAACCTATTACATCCATAGAAGATTGTTTTGAGAACCAAAGTCTTAGGTTTTGTGTTCCCCTTAAATATCTAAAAAAATTTTAACAGCATTTAAATGAGATTCCTTAGGATTTGACTGATATCTAGCACACATGCATACACTGAACATTATATCAAGTCTACTAGTAGTAAGATACAATAAAGAGCCTATCATGCCTCTATAGAGCTTTGAATCAATATTTTTACCATGCTCATCTTTTTTTAATTTACAGAAAAGGATCATAGATGTACTTACAATTTTTGAACTCTTCATTCCAAATTTTTTTAATAGTTCTCTTGTGTACTTTGGGTGATGGAGATCCCTTCCTTCATTTGCTTAATCTAGAGTTCGAGGAAGAAAGTAAGTTCTCCCATCATGCTCATCTCGAACTCTCCCTGCATGAGCTCGATAAACTATTAGCACAAATATTCATTAGTAGACCCAAATATAATGTCATCAATATATATCATATAACTAAAATTTTTTTGTTCTTTCTTTTTATAAATAGAGTTGTATCAATTTTTTTAAAAAAAATATTTTTTAATAAGAATTTACTTAATCTTTCATACCAAATCCTAAGAGCTTGTCTTAAACCATATAATACTTTATTTAACTTAAATATATGATCTAGAAATTTATAACTTTCAAAACTTGGAAGTTGTTCTACATATACTTCTTTAGCAATATAACCATTTAGAAAAGTACTCTTAACATCCATTTGAAATAATTTAAAGTTCATAAAACAAGCAAAAGCAAGTAGCATTCTTATGGCTTCAAGTCTAACAACAGGAGCAAATATTCCATCAAAATTAATTCCTTCTTGTTGATTGTATCCTTTAGCAACTAATCTTGCTTTGTTTCTTATTACATTTCTATCTTCATCTAATTTATTCCTATATACCCATTTAGTTTCTATTATGGGGTGATTTTTAGGTCTAGCAACTAATGTCCATATATTGTTTCTTTCAAATTGATTTAGCTCTTCTTGCATGATAATTATCTAGTTATGATCTTTTTCAGCTTCATCTATTATTTTAGGTTCTAGATGTGAAACAAAAGCTACATAATTACAAACATCTCTAAGTGAGGATCTAATTCTTACTCCTTATGTCGGATCACCAATTATTAATTCTTTGGGGTGATTGTGAACATATCTCCATTCTCTTGGAAGATTACCTATATCCTGAGATTGTTCTTGAATGTTCTGATCATTGATGCTTTCATCCTCATATTTTTCATCCAATTGATCTTTGATTCGCTTAATTGAGTTGTTAAGGGTGAGCTCTTTCATTCCATCTTCTATGATACCTGCATCATCAGCACCCTCTCTCTTTCTTGATGGAAGATCATTAGTTTCATCAAAAACTACATGAATTGACTCTTCTACTACTAGTGTTCTTTTATTAAATACTCTAAAAGCTTTACTAGAAGTGGAATAGCCAAGAAAGATAGCTTCATCAGATTTAGCATCAAATTTGTCTAAGCTATCTTTGCCATTATTCAAAACAAAACACCGATAACCAAAAATATGAAAATAACCTATATTAGGTTTTCTATCTTTTAATAATTTATAAGGTATTTTTTTTAAAATAGATCTTATTAAAGCACGATTTAAAATGTAACATGTTATGTTAATTGCCTTTGTCCAAAAATATTTTGAAAGTTTGCTTTCACATAGCATAGTGCAGGCTATTTCTTCTAGGATTCTATTTTTTTTTCAACAACTTTATTTTGTTGTGGTATTCTAGCTGCTGAGAAGTTATGATCTATACCCTTTTCATCAAAAAATTTTTGAAAATCTTTAGTTTCAAATTTAGTGCCATGGTCACTTCGTATAGAAACAATTGGCAAACCTTTTTCATTCGAAATCTTTCGACAAAACTTAAAGAATGCTGAAAATACTTCATCCTCAGAAGCTAAAAATAAAATCTAAGTAAAACATAAAAAATTATCAAAAATTATAAAACTATATCTTTTTCTTCCTAGACTAGTTGTCCTTGTAGGACCAAATAAATCTATATGTAAGAGTTCTCAAGGTTTAGAAGTTGAAACAATGTTCTTAGATTTAAAGAAAACTCTTGTTTGTTTACCTAATTGACATGCATCACAAATTATATCTTTGTCAAAATTAATTTTTGACAAACTAAAAACTAAATCTTTTTTAATAATTTTAGAAAGTGTGTGTATACTAATATGTGCCAGCCTACGGTACCAAAGCCAACTAGTCTCATTAATTTTAACATTCATGGCCACAAGACATTGTATATTTTGTAAGGATAGATTAACCAAATCAACCATGTATACATTACCATGCCTATGTCCAATGAAGCTAGTGCTAACATCAGAGGGACTAGTTACAATGCACATAGATGATTCAAAAATTACTTTATAATTTTTATCACATAATTGACTAATACTTAAAAGATTATGCTTAAGACCATCTACAAATAATATATTTTTAATACAACTGGAGGGAGTGATACCAATTTTACCAATACCGATGATCTTTCTTTTGTCATTATCTCTAAAGGTGACCATCCCTCCATTCTTGATTTTCAATGTGATGAATTGAGATTCATCACCAGTCATGTGTCTTGAGTATCCACTATCAAGATACTACTTCTATTTTATTGCTTGGGATGCAAGACACACCTGCACACATGAAATCAAATTTTAACCTTAGATACCCAAGCTAATTTGGATCCTTTGGGGTTAGTCACAATGATTCCTTTTGGAACCTATATTTTTTAACATTTTTATCATCAACTTTATTTGATAAACATGAATAAACTTTATGCCCTACTTTGCTATATTTAAAATAAGTAATATTTAGTAATTTTTTTATAGATGCATTGACAAAAATATTTGTCAAAAACTTTTGTTTTCTAAAAGTATTATAGTCAAGTTCGGCTTTATCATATACAGCTTTTTGACTATCAATGATCATCTGAAGTATGTTTGAACTTAATGTAAATCTATCAACTATAGATTTTAACTTGGTTACCTCTTCCTTTAGTTTTTGATTTTCTTTTATAAGAGTTTTATTTTGACTTGAAAATTCATCTTTTTCTTTTAATAGGGACTGATTCTTTAGTTTCAATTTTTTTTTTTGTTATCAACTTCTTCTTTTTCTTTAGCTAATACTTGATTTCTTAATTTTAGATTTTTATTTTTTATTCTTAATTCTTTTAGATCATCCAAAAGTTCATGAAAAGCTTCTAGCAGTTCATCATAAGTAAATTCATTTTGAGTTTCGTGGGATACCTCATTTTCATGTACCACAAGACACAGATTGGCTTCTTCATAAGATTCTTCATCTGTGATGGAGTCATCACTATTGCTCTATGTAGTCATCATAGTCTTTTTCTTTTTAAACTTCTTTTGACCTTTCTTGAGCTAGGGGCATTCTGATCTAAAGTGGCCCGACTTTTTGCATTCATAACAAATGATGGACTGATCCTTTTCTTTTTCTTTACTTGACTCCCCCTTAGATGGTGGTCTTCTCTTGATCCCTTGTCATTTTCTCCTCATGAAGCATTTAAATTTTTTGATGATCAGGGTCAAATCTTCATCTTCCTCGCTATTGTCTAATTTTTCTGTATCTTCTTCTTCCTAAGCTATTGACTTGAGAGTGATAGTTTTTTTCTTCTTTTTTTCTCCTCAAAGTGTTGCTTTATGGTCAGTTCATGAGTCATGAGGGATCCAAAAAGCTCCTCCAATGGTAAAATATTTAAATCCTTGGCTTTTTGGATTGCAGTGACCTTTGCCTCCCACGATCTTGGTAAGGACCTGAGCACTTTTCTAACAAGATTACTATTAGAATAATATTTATCAAGACTTTTTAAACCATTTATGATGTCAGTAAAATAGATGAACATTTGAGTTATTGACTCTTCAGATTCTATTTTAAACAGTTCATAGTTATGCACAAGCATATTTATCTTAGACACTTTTACTTGGTTTGTACCTTCATGTGTGACTTCTAACCTATCCTAAATTTTTTTAGCAGAATTGCATGTAGAAATATGATTAAATTCATTTACATCTGGAGTACAATATAAAATATTCATGACTTTAGCATTGAGCTGAGCCATTTTCTTATCAAATTCATCCCATTCACTTTTCGGTTTAGGGAGAGACACACCATCGATTAATTTAGTAGGTGTGTGTGGTCCATTTATTATGATACTCCATATATCATAGTCAAATATTTGAATAAAAATTTGCATCTGAACTTTTTAATGGGTATAAACTTTTCAATAGGTATAGTTTGACCCATTAAAAAGTGAAGGTTGGTTTGTGGATTGCCCCTTGGCTAGAGATGTGTCAAATTGGGCTGCCATTGATCTTTGCCTTTTGATGGTTAAATCAAGTAAGGGCTAAAGCATCGGACTCTGATACCACTTATTACCTAGATATGGAGCCCAAGAGGGAGGGTAAATTGGATCTTTTTAAAATTTTTTTAATTAGTACACTTAAATAATATGCTAAGGTGATGAGTGGAATGAGTTGATTTATAATAAAGATAAAATTAAATATAAATGAGAAATAAATAAGTATTGAACACAAAGAGCAAATAAAGAGATAGAAGCACAATAAACATCAAGAATTTATAGTGGTTCGATGCCAACCTTGCACCTATATCCACTCCCCAAGTCCCTACTTGGAATTCAATCCACTAAACGGATTTCAAGAATACAACATGTCGGATAGCTCTGACCATTGCTATCCAAGCAAGAACACTTATTTTTTGGATACAAACTAATCCTCAACACTCTGATTTCAGGTTCGGATCAACCTATCTGAGTTTTGGAACCCCTCCAAAACTCAAAAATCCAAATACAATATGAAAAAAATAGGATACAAAAAATTCAGCACAATATCTCATTTAAATAAACATAATAAATATAATAGAAATACAATACTTAAGGAGAAAAAGCTTTTGCTGAATACCCTCAATGAATTACATACTTGATTGCAGCTGGAGAGTGATTGGTGAAGTGATTAAATACTTCTTTTCTTCTCTTTAGGGCTTGTTTGAGCTTTTCTCAGATGTGAACTTGAATGGTTACAAAACTTGTGATTTTCTACTTCAAGAGAGTATTTATAGTCACCATTTATCCTTAAAAATATCTTAGAGTTGGTTTAGAGCCATTGAAAAGTATTTAATATGCATTAAATACATCAAAAATGGACTGAAAACTAGCCATTACGAAGCTCGCACAGAATGGATCGTCCCATATAGGTCATCCCACTGTGACTGAGAAGTTTCATGGGACGTCTCAATTGACCAGACAGAAAGTTCAGCTTTCTGTTTTGATCTCAGGATCTCAGGGGTCGTCTCAAGTGGATCGTCCCACTGCATGGGTCATCCCAAGTAGGTCATCCCACTGCGTGCCATGAGCCAAAATGAAGCGTACCGGCTACCCAATGAAAGGAGATGATCCAGATGAGTTGTCTCATTTTGTGCCAATCCAATTTTCTATGCATTTAAGGTCTGAAATTTATCAAAACACTTTCAAATACTCTCAAATGACTTCAAATCAATTGGACACTCTCCGAAGGCTTCGAAAACTTCTTCAACTTGCACAAACTTCAACTTTGGCACACTTGATGAAATTTTTCAAACTCAATCTTTTGGACTATCTGAAATAACACAAGAAATTCTCCAAAGATAAAAATATATTAGTAATCTCTTCAAATAGTTTGCGATCATCAAAATCAATTCTTGGAGCAACACATTCATATATATTCATATCAATACAAACTCAGATAGTTGTAACAAAAGCAAACTTCTTATATATTTATTCAATAAAAATAGTTCAGTGATGACTAATATGAATGATTAATGTCAAATTCAAATCAACATTTATTCAAAAAAAAAACTAAGCAAATATCATTTAAAGTCCTATGCTCCTCACTATTCAGTCCCAAGCCCTACATACCTTTCTAATTTTGAAAAAAATAAAAAAGGAAGGTGAGCTTCATAAGCTCAGTAAGTTTTTAATATCTCTGAGGAATCAAAAATAAATTAATTTTTTTTAAATATAGCAATTTGATAAAAATAAGATACATATATCAATATATTTATTTTTTCAAAACATGCCATGTGTCATAGTAAAACACAAAATCCTTTCTCAATCATTGGTAACTACGGCCATGATTAATCCTGTGATAAGGCCAAGAAGAGACTAGTCTTTGAATAGAAAATACGTGATCCACTAGCATGTATCAATGATCAGCCCTGCTGGCTAGTCCTGATAATCCCATGATAGGATAAAGAGACTAGTCTTGATAATGAACACATGATGTATCGGTGTGTGCCAGCAATCAGCTCTGACTAGCTAGGTCTAAAAGGACTAACTTTACTAAAAATTAACCCAACTAGTTAGATCTAAAAGAAATTAATTTTTAATATGTGACTAACGATCAATGTCATTGACTAGACCTATATCACAATCTAACTAAAGAATTTTTTTTCACTATTCTCATAGCATAATCATACTTGTTTTTATCATCATCTTAAGTTCAAAGTACCACATCTGATTTCCAAAAAAATAGGTTTTATTCAAAAATTCATGCAAACATGAATATGCATAATCTCATTTCCAATATCATTAAAACAGAGAAATCAATTTATTTCAAATTTTATAGTTTGCAGTAATCAGGTCAAACACCTTATGCTTGATCCATACTTGAATCACATTTTCATAAGAGCATGCATAATATAAATATATTTTTTATAATTTCTAAATATCTTAATATATATATAAATTTCAATTTGAAATATATGTATCACACTAAGAAAAATTTCAGAGAATAAAAGGAACCTATGGTCGATCAGATCCGAATGTTACAATCTTTGACTCACAGCCCGATTTCTAGATCTAGTGCTTTTCTGGCATTGAAGGCTCTAACACAAATAATTTATAATTTTATTAGCCTTCAATTCAAGAAAAATTAGGATGAAGAGAGAGAAAGAGAGAGAGAGTTTCAGTCTGGGCCTAATTTTGGGCTCAGTCTAGATGGTTTGAATTGGTCATCGAGAGATCAATCTAGACCTAATCAAATTGGATCTTGATAAGATTTTATCTTCTCTCACTCTCTCTCATGCCACAATAGGGGTTCTCCCTATGACATAAAGGAATTAAGAGGAGAGGGTGGCCCGACATGGGCACAGTCGGGATGGCTGGGTAGTGGTGGTACGTTCGGAGTGGCCGGATGGTGGTGGTGCAGTCGGTTGGCCGTGGTCCAAGTTGGTAGTTTGATTTGCATAGGGAAGCCAAGAGAAAAAAAAAAGAGAAAAGGGTGCAGCGCCCTTTGTGGCCTTGATGGCAACCTCATTGGCTAGGGGAAGAAACAAAGGGAGAGGGAGACTCACCAGAGGTGGTGGTGACAGTGAGTCACAACTTGTGGTGCTAGTTTCTGACAGCAAAAATGCACAAAACTCTTAGAATAGAGGAGATGGAACAATTGAAAATTTTAAGTGGAACAATGGGATCTTTGGGGGCTAGCGACACGAAACTACAATAGTGCCAGATGTGAGGAAGGAGGGAGTGGGATGTGGTGTAAGGTTTCGATAGCGGATCAACCAAAATAGTGCAGTTTAAATAGAAAAAGATTGGGAAGGGATAAGACTAGCCTAACACCAGCCCTTCGTTGGTTGCAGCAACCCCAAACAGTCATCAGTCATTCTACTGGCCACCATTAGGTGGTCTTATCTCCCATAACAAGAGATTGAGAAAAGGGAATGTGATTTTTCCTGTTTCAATCTCTTTTTTTTTGGGGGGGGGGGGGGGTGGGGGGGATTTTGAACTAAAGTCTGCAAGGCTTGCCGATTTCAGTCCAAAACAGGCCCAATTGAACTAGGCTTCACAAGCTTGCTCAAGAGAATTATGCTACAATCCTCCAACACCAACATGATCTTAATTTGTTGGGTGCTGATTTCTTCGAGCCAAAGGGAAGGACTGGTGCAAGTTAGAAACCTACAACCCTATAGATACATGATCCTAGTATGTGTACTAAATTTCATGATGAAAGATCCCAATGGATTGATGACCAAGATCAAACATCATCAATGTGGTGAAACATGACATAGATGCAATTAAAATTATGATAAAAGGTCAAACCTATACTCTTCACTATCATAAGGCCTCAAGAGAAGATCAATGCAACTCTTGTTGGATTGGGGTGATTGGTTGATGAACACCGAAATAGGGTCCGAGTTTAGCTTCTTCTTCTTTTTTAAATTTATTTTTTATGTTTTCTTGCTTTCTACTTTTAGACTAGCCTACTAATTTATATTTTAAGCCTTTCAAGTTCTCCATTATTGCCTGCTTTCTACTTATAGTTTGGATTCAAGCCTCTTGGTCTAGCCTTCACACCAGCCCATTGGTAAATTTCATCCATTGCCTCTCTAGCGTCATCATTTGTCACTGCTTCACTCCCTCCATGTTGCTAGATCCATCCCCATTCCCTTCCTGTGCAGCCCCCACACTCCCAAACATAGAGGATGGCATCAAGTCCTCCTCTTCATCATCCTTTGTCTTTGCCACAAGGGCTACAATTGTCTCCAACGGAACAAGACATCAATGATAAGCATAGTCTGATAACAATGAAAGCTTGACGGAGTTAGCATCCATGTCAATGGTGCCAAGAAGGTTGAGAAGACAATGGAATGACAGTCATAATTTTTACAACTCCATCCATATCACTTAGAAAAACACAAAGCTTCACTGAAAAGGCTGTATCTTCCTTAGTTGACCTCCATTTTATGTGCACTTGACCTTCCTTAAATCTAGATTAAATTGCAAGATTACCCTTTTCTCTAGTCCTAGATCTATCTCTAATTTCATAAATAACCTAGTTCATTATAGCCTCCACAAGAGAAAATACAATGTCCCTCTCTGTCTACATAATTTTAGCCCTTTACTTCATCAATCTGAGAAATTTAGTCTTTAACCAATTGCAATCCTCTAACCCTCTCCTAACCATTAAATATAAGGAAGACTCCAGTGCCCTTCATAATAACTATCCACTGCACCCCTCTTCTTCCATAACACCCCTTCTCCTTCCTTGGGGAGGAAACAAGGAGAAATTTAGAATCTCAGTAGGGACCTAAAACTAAGGAAAAGGATAGAGAAAATGGCCAAGAGAGCAAGAATGAGATAGGACATCTACATTCTCTCACCTCTTCTCCATTTTCTTTCTCTTAACTTTTGTCTTCTTCTTCTTCTCACTCTCTCTCTCTCTGTGGTTATTCTTGTTTTATATTTTGTAGCTATATTTTCTATTTCTTTAGACTTTAGGTTTTAAATTAGCTCTAGGAATTTCAATTGGAGGGGCATGACGGGTGCCTCGTGGTCTTTCCTAATACTAATATAGATTCTTACTCTGGCATTGTCATCTTCTCCTTAAGTTTTCTACTGTCCTAACTGTTGAAAAATTCTAGGCGGTGACTCCATAAACATTATGAATAGTATTCTACTCCACCATGTAGAAAGACCCTATAGGGGTCAAGATGCAATGCGAGAACAAGAAAGAGAGGGTGGGAGAGGCTGAATTAGTAATAAGAGAATAGAAACATGCGGACCAAATTAACACGAGGTCACGAGGAAGCCTGTCTCAATAACCTGAAAACCTTGTCCAAGCCCTATGAAATAAAAATCGATAGAGAAATTATTTGTGCATCATGGGTGTGTAGAAAATCTAACGTAGAGCACACTGTCTTATCTGATTGATCCATGTAGTCATCACTTTTTAATGCGCATTTAACGCTTATAATTTTTTTTTCTTTAAAATTTTGAATAACGAAAATGTCCCTATTCTTTAAAAAAATTATGACATCTTATGTCTATATTATGACATCCTACGTGCAGAAAGTCATAATTTGACGCATAATACATAATATGCCATAAGATATCATAATTTTTTTTAAAGAGCTGAGGTATTTTCTTCATTCAAACAAAAAAAGTAAAACTGTATGCATTAAACGCATATTGGAAAGTAGATGGACAAAAATACACCTTTATATTATGACATCTTGCGTACAGGAAGTCATAATTTGATGCAAGATATTATAATTTTTTTAAAGAGAAGGATATTTTTATCATTCAAAATTTCAAACGAAAAAATAGAATTGCAAGCATTAAATGCACGTTGGAAAGTGATCGGAGAAAAATACTCCTCTCATATTATGACATTCTGGAGTCCAATAATGACTTTCTGTTCATGAAAATCATAATTTAACCACAAGATATCATAATATGCCACAGAATGTCATAATTTTTTTCAAAAAGAGGACCTCTTCGTCGTTCAAAATTTCAAATGAAAAACGAAACTGCAGATATTAAATACGTATGAAAAAGCGAAACTACGAACATTAAATGCACATTGAAAAATGATGGCTATGTGAACTAATCAAGCAAGATGGTGCACTCCACGTCGGATTTTCTACACCACCCGCGATGCATAAAGAATTTTCCAAAACTGATATTCAAGAGAAAAAAGGAATCAAATTCCATTCTAAATCTCTTCTACACTTTTCTTTGACATCTGGAATTCTCCAGCATCTCTCAACCTGCATGCTTGAATATATTATTAGCATTAGGATAAGAGTCACCATTTTTTGACTCCATTCCAATAAAGGCATGCTTGGTTCCCGATTGAAATGAGAATTGAAATTGATTAAAATGGCTATATCCCTCAACATATTTGATTCATGATTGAAATCAGAATTAGAATAGAAATAAATTTGAACACTAGAAAAAAATAAAGATGGATTTCAAAAGATTGGGGCATTCATATTCCTCCCAAAATGAGAATGAAAATAAGACTCTTCCCCAAAAAATTACTGAAATAAAAATCACTTATTCTCATTTCCATTTGAAAATAACTCTCCCAAACCTAACATGCTCTAAATATACCCATACAAACATTGATATATTGCATCATTGCCTATCTTAAAATTTGGGCTCCCACTTCTCCAAAGCTAAGCTCCAGCCAGCCACTCCCTAAAGTCCACTTCTCAGTGCCACCATCATTTTAACTCAAGCAACACGAACCCCTCAAGGCAAGCAATTCTACTCAAGTTTCCATTGCATTTCTAATTGATCAGCCATTAAATCATGAGTAGTTTTCCTTCCTAAGATCTTACCAATGAGGGGCAGAGGCTTCATGTTCTAAAAGATTTGCTGATCTCTTCATTGGAGAAGACAATAATTTCAGAATATTTCACTGATGGACATTCAATCTCATCCTCTAAAACCTCATCCATCTCCATAGGTTATGCCTGTTTCCTTGTGCAACTCTAGCCCCAGATCTGCCCGGGGTCACTCTTTTCCTGGAAGAACTAGTAATCACATTATTGGCATCCTTGTTGGAGCTTCCTCTACCAATTGGAACTCTAATATCCATTGCAGTAACCCCCCAATTTCAAATCAACGGCTACATCCTTACAAACCTTCGCTTTAATCACCATGGACCATAGATCCCCACCTTGCTAGCAAGAACATACCATTAGCCAGATCCTCACCACCCTTGAGCATTGTAAGAAAAACCCTAGCTTCCTCTTCATTTGACCAATTCACAACATTGATAATCCTGTAGATAAGGAACCGGTTGTGGCAAATAATTCAACCGGAAGATCACCAGAACAAGGAATTATTATGCAATCGGTGGATTGCCATCTTTGATTGGCCGAAAATAGTTGCTAACACCCCGTGCACACACCTGGCTCTACTCAATTGAGCTAATCAAGAGAAGCATCCCTTCCCATATAAGGATACAATCAGAAGCCCAGCCAAAATGCTTCAGAATTATTCTGAACATAAGGGACCAACCGCTGAAAAGAACTCAGAGAAATAAAAAATGAGCAATGCAAAACAAGCCACCTCACAGGCACTCACACAAAACTACTTTTCAGACCACCTGAAATTTCTGTCTTTAGGGTCTTGCAGAATCAGCAAGCATTGGTAAGATAACAGAACAGCAAAAGCAGAAAGCCAGAAACAGAATAGCAAGCACTGGTAAGATAACCTCAATACTATCAACCTTGCAATTAAGGGTCAGCTAGTTTAGTGGAGCATACTGAATAACCTTACTAATTCTTACAGGAATCTGATATTTCTCCTCCTTTAAACTGCTTAGTCTGTAGCTAGATATGAAGCCATCAAAAATGTCCTCCAAAAAGTCAACTGCTAGCAACGCTTGATGATTGATGTTTCCACCAAAATATTTATGATTTCCGGTATAGATCACATCACATGCCATACAGTAGCAAGTTGTCCAGCTTTTCTGTGCTTTGTTTCAACTTTCAACTGTAGAATTGGATCAGTGCGCATACCATACAGACATAAATCAATCGACCAAACTAACAATCTAAAAGATTTACAGAGACGCGACCTGAATTCTACAATGCCATTAAAAACTACCGTGCAGTAGAGAAGTTACTTTCCTTTACACCCATCTCCTTGTCAACAACCCGGGAAGAAACAGAGGGGCATATAGAGCATTTACCTCCCTATGAGCATTAAGTAGCAGAGATTGCTATATCCAATCTCATAGACAACATTATGATAAAAGCGTATAATTACTCATATACCAATAATATAATTTGACGGGCACCCTTAATGTTGATGAGGATAATGAAGCAACTTCAGGATTTCAGGTAGCATCCTGCCAACCCATCCCTGCAAAGCATGCAATCAAGTTAGGTGGTTCTAGCATGGTAACCATGCTCAAAATCACAAGAACATGCACATACATCCAAAAATGAGTACGTCCCTTCGATTGAAAAACAAGGGCATGCATATACCATGCAACATACCAATCAATTCAAAACCCAGAAGCAAGAAAAGCTTGTCCATATGCATGGCTCAAAAAAACATTTTACTTGACGATCTTCAGGCCACATTGTAGGATAGACAAGCACCAAAATAAAGTGGCGAATGATCATGCTCAGACTACCATACGAAAAATTGCATGCTTAAATGTTATGCATGCAGATTAAAGCACATCTCTGTGATAAAACTTCAGGATGGCTGGGATTATACCATATTTTAGGCTCTGTACTACATACAGTAAACATACCGATGCATCAATGATTTTACTTTTTTAACAGATCATTACATCCTATTGTAAATGTTTATCATGCCGCACTATTGGTAATCCATGTCTGCAAACTTGAAATTTTCAAGCAGTTGCTCTTCAATTACATGGTAGAGATTCCAATTCTTTCCTAGGCTGCTGCACCAGCTTCAAAGATATCTTCTGTAAAATCAATTGTGCATTAGACATATGCACCAAATAATTGTCTGGCCCTACACGAGTCCTTCCAGCATACTGCTTGGGTTTAGAGAACTAAGAAAATATTTTATATTATCCCACACCAGTTAGGGACCAATAAAGCATGCACACCATGCAATGAGGTGCCAAACTGCCAATAATACAAAAACATGGCACCACTAAAAGATACCAGAGATTGTAAATGGCTCAGTGGAAATAGTTCTCATGCATTTAGGTTACATTACTGGCTTTTCATGGGATAGAGAGACTATCCTAAACAATCCATCACTAGGATATACTGGCAATGTGATTTCTAATAAACAAGTGCAGACAGGTATCGAAATCATGAACAACAGGACAAGAGAAAGAAGAATTAAATATTCAATTTGGGAAGCATCAACTGCATCCACGTGAAGTTCATCCAGATGCCATCCTGTGTTGGCCTTTATAACCATGTATCATGATACTATAAGGACTGATATGACATAACACACATCAAAATGAGTCAGTATAATGCACACCTTTAAATGATGCAAGTAAATATGTGCTATAGGATGTATGGAATACAAAATGGAGTCACACCAAAATCCCTGCCAGAATAAACCTGCTTAAAGACTATCAGTCTCAGATATAGTACAGCAGCTATCATTAAAAATGTTAGCCTGATAAAATTAGCACCAGGGGGTTTCTCAGTAGCCTCCCCAGTGGAATCATGTGGTAAATTAGGCAATTGGGTCCCATGTGAATACTGCAAGCAAAGGATAGTTATGACATTTCTCCCACCTAAGCTAGCATAGGAGCTATATCGACAATTAGGAAAACATGGACAAAGCCTTAACTTATGACAATTAGTTACATATCTTCAGTGGGATTCGCCATCAATTAATGTCACCATTTTCAACCACAATCAAGATGATTTATTTTGGTTCTTTTTTCTTCCTGGTAGTCAAAAGGCCTCTCTACCTGATCTCCATATTTCCCGCCTCTGGATATCTAGAGTTTGTATTCAATTGTCAGTTAGCAATTAGTCCTTTTTTCTGCATGGAATAGGGGGGCTAACATATGCCTCCCTAAATTTTCTTTTTCCTTGTTTCTGTCAAGACTGATATACAATGTTGATCCTTTTCCTATCAGCTTAAGCTTTTGGGTCTAGTCGTTAGTTAAAATGGTAGCAGAGGTCAGGTTTTGCTGGAAGTCACGGGTTTGAATCCCCTCAACTTTAGTTATTTATTTAATTTTCTCAGGTTGTCTGTTATGCCGATCTTTCTCTGTCTTGACTCAATTATGCCCCAACATTCATGGTGAGGGCCATGTTGTGGTGGGGATGGGGTGTTAGGCATGATTTACATCGCTGACTCTTTCCCTATTCACTTAAGATTTTGAGTTCTAGTGGTTACTTCACAATTCAAATCATCTTCCTTCTCCCTTTGATTTTCATTACATAATCAGAAGTTTTTGTCAGGGTCTTGATGTGTGGGTTCATCCTGCTAAATAAGGTCAAAATATCGTATCTCTTAGAACTTCAAGCTAACTTTGAAGTCATTCAGAGCTGTTGGTCTAAGCATTGTAAGCTTGCATGTAGAATTGATTGATCACAAAATCTCCTCCTAGCTATCAAAATCAATCTGTCCCTTGCCACCCTTATGTTGCTAATTTCTGAATGGTTAGGCAAATGTGGCTCTGAAATCAATACATAGTCAAATGCTCAAGCGCCAACTTCTTTTTCAAAGCTTGTAGTTCCATATTATAATGCCAGGTATTGCAGAAAGTTTCAAATGGACGTACATGTTTTTCCAAGAGGATCAACAGTTTTTTCAGGGATTTTTAACAATATGAATTCCACATTCACCTTTCTCTTAAGTGCAAGCATTAGTCTTCTTATTAGGGTCACCAAATCCCTCTCCCTCATTTCAAATTTAATCTCACCAGTTGGCGCCAAACTCCAACTTTTGCACATTGGCACATGGAAATGCACCTAATTGTATTTCTTGGGATTGTACTGGAAGTTAATGCATGCCTTTCTTCTCAATCTCAAGAATCCAATTAGTCCTCTTAGTGATGTATCTGCTGAAGATATTTGATGTAGTATGGATTCTAAGATCCATCTTATCCCAAAGCCATGTTTGATGTGGTCAACAAGAAACCAGCAAGCCAATGGATGCTGTAACTCCTTGCTTCTTTTTAGCATTTCAGTCAATTTATACCCATTAGAAAGAACACTTCAAGACATATGAGTGATATCTCATGGTCCTTGGGCCCTGGCCAAATTCCAACATGTTTAAGAATCAAAAATTGTTGGAATATACAGACAATTTAGTGATGAATTATACCATCTTCAAAAAGCATTCAACCTAATAGGTAGGAGGCACGAATACTTCAAATTGAATGTTGTATTTGTATTTGATCATATACCAACAGTAGTCAAGGATGTCCAGGCATATGTGTTTGTACTAGGTATCTGCTTTCCTTAAAAAAATAAAAAATAAAAAGGTCTGAATACTGCCCTAATACTCAAAATACTTCCTAGATACTAGGGAGATTTTTCTAAATGAATGCTGACCTTTCTAATGGAGACACACACAGACACACACACACACACACATGTTAATATACATATGTAGGTATGCATGTTTGTATGTATGTAATACATATGTATACATAAGTACACATATACACACAAACGTGCACAAGCAAACATATATATGAATTTCAAAATCAAGGATTATTCTATCCTGATTATGTTTGTCAAATTTTATACCGAGAATACTCTTCTTGTGTATCTTAAAAATATGTTTATTACCTAATTGTTAACTACCACACATACTTTCTTCAACTTTCTTAATAACCTTTTTTAACTCTCTTTTGTAATTCGAGTCTCAAGCAGATTGGCTATCAAATTCAACTCCCCCCCCCCACCCCAAACAAAAAAAACATGCATTGCACATGTCCTGTTGCTAGTTAGTGTGTGTGTGTGTGCACGCGCGTGATGTATATAATATACATATATGTATGATTTTTAGTTTTTAGGCATTTTAATGGTATAGATTGTTACCAATAATGTGAATCTTTGATTTGGAAACTCCATTATTGAGAGTTGATTCTCTCTCTTGAGATGAGCATAGTCCATCTCATACACATACAAACATATACAAAAATATGTGAATATATTATATACAAATATGTATATATAGTCATATAATATCCCATTTTCTTAAGATCTACCACATTACCATATTCAAAAGATGTCATATTCATATCATTTGTTTATTTCCATGCTTTATAGCCTAATAGTATTTTAGTCATAATAGGTACTACTAATAAATTTATAACCTAGAACAAAAGTAGCCTAGGGTTAGCATTATCAAGGATCTTTCTAAACTACCAACTTCCAAGAGAAGTCATCAGATGATGTGAGATTTTGAGAATCATTATTGACTTTATATGGCCATTTAAACCTATCATCTTTTGTTGTTAACTCTTTTCTTGCCCTCTCTACCATCCTTTCCAGTCTTCTTCATAAAAGTTCTTCTCCCCTGCATGCTCTCCATATCCACCCGCAGCATCAGGATTTCAGCCAACCTCATTACTATTATTTATTGATGCTGCCCATTGCATACTCTTGCTTCTTAAAAGAGACTACCCATCAAGCAATTCCAACTGATGGAATAAACCATCTAATGCCTCGCAGACCAGGAGTTCAAGCCCAATGAAACATTGTCCATAATCTTTGTTCTTTTGATTGGCTGAAAACAATCCTTAAAAAATATTTGCTATGCACCACCTTTTAGTCAGAATAAGTCTAATCAGACAAACTAACCCTATTGTAATTCAGACAGCTTATTTAAATTAATACCCGGGTTTGACATCCCAAGCAGTTTGGCACATACCCATTAATGAGTACCATACAGAGACCTCTTGGATACATGGACGTCTCGTTCAGAATAGGAAGGCTCAGAATGGTATAAGGAGGCTCAGTTACAAAACAAACCCAAACCACTCCCATGATGTGAGGACCAAGCACTTCAATGATGGATTGACAGTTTTCCCTGAACCGATCTAAAACCACTCCCAAACTGAGCAATATCAAGGTGCCACTTAGCAAGTGGGCTAAAATGTGCTTTTCCCTTGTTTTTAATTATTTGAAGGTGGAAATAAGGGGAAGAGAGGGGAGGTTGCTGCAAGGGTTTTCGCATTGGATTGACCAATATATAACCATTTTTAAGCTAGAAATTCATTCTAGGTGGGTAATTTTCTTCCAATTTTTAATTTCATTAATAGCACAACCACTAATTTTAGACTAATTGGCAAAAGGAGGAGAAAACCTTTCCAAGTTGATTAAATTTTATTTGATGATTGGATTCATGCATTTGGGTTTAATATTTGATTTTGGATTTAAATGCTCTGAACCAATCTTGGCTTAATTACTTGATGAATGATAGAATTGAAACTTCTATTATATTTTATTTTTGATGGATTTTAGTTGATTATGATTGATTAGCTTCATATTATCGTGGGGTGCATCCGTCGGTAGCATAACTATATTATCACCCGGATTTGAAGCGTGACAAAAACTTCCTCTTTTATGCTAGCAAAGTCTAGTCCACATTGGGTTCCTTATCGAGTTGCATTCATCTCCTGATTAAAAGATAATACAAATTACCAAATAATAAAGTATTTTAAGAATGCTCAAATTTAGGCAAAATCTAGATTTTGGCTCCTTATTTAACTTCGCCTCCAGTCAGATCACAAATTGTTCCTAGATTAAAAGTTATGGTTTCCCAAAACTTTGGTACCCGATTGAGCCTTAGATGTGGTAGATCTTGCTCATAACAGCTTGTCTAAACATCCTAAATGGCCAGGTTGGTCCATGATGGTTCAGATGATCCTCTTGGATCATAGACCTTAAGAATTTAAAAAATTTGAATTTTTAAAATTATCATGGTTTAGTAGTTTTACAAAGCTAATATATAAAATAAATTAAACTACTTTGTTGGAAATGATTAGAAGTATAATCTACCAGTCATCACATGATGACTTGACTAGTTTGATTTTTTTTTCTTTTTGTAAACAAGCTAGTGCAAGGAGAAAGGCCAATATGAGTTAAATTAAAATTTAAAGAACTAAACAAGAAAAATATATAGTTTTGATTGGATTGCTGGAGATAATTAGTTCATCTGAATGAAAACGTGAAGATAGAAGGATAATATCACAGGCAGGCACATAGACAAACAGAAGAGAGAGGGGGGGGGGGAGGGAGGGAGTGCGCATAATTTAGAGGAGACATATGACAGACAAGGGTCTCTTTTTACCAACAGCACAAACAAAATGGATTACTTATGTTAAGGTAATTAGTTCACCAGATAAAAATATGAAGATAGAAGGGAAATATCATGGGCAGACATATGAAGAGAGAGAGAGTTGGGGAGGTGTGGTGCTGGATGAAAGGAGTTCACATAATTTAGCTGACCAATATGAGGGTCGGTTAGGGACAAGAGTTTCTCTTTTCACCAGTGAGTTGCTTAGCGTAAAAAGATGGTAGGTGGATGCATAAAGAGTAGAAGACCCTTTTTCTCTTTACCTACAAAGAGCACATTAGAAAACGCAAAAGACAAGGTAATCAAGACATCATGCCAGCCACCACATTACATCAAGTTTATCAGTAATTAAAATTAATTAACAAGTATTAAACATAAGATTTTTAAGTAATTTCTAGACCTTATATTAAAGTAGATTAAATGGTAGAACATTCACACAGAAGTCTGAACTCCTAAGCAGACTAGTATTCTACTTAACATGCCGATAATTACACCTTAATGGTTAGGCATCAGATAACTGATCAAGTGGCTGCTTATTTAGGCAATTTTTTTATGATATTGTTATAAAGTAATTGTGCTTAACCAAAACATGATATTTATCCAGCACAGAACAGCACTAGCATAGTGACAGGATCAGGCAACAAGACACATATGGCACATTATGATCTCAACTGTCATCAGTCAAGCCTCAAGATCTAAGGTTTGTGCACAGGAATACAATCCTATGTGGCTTGTGCCTGGCGCACAAATTAACTATATATCTGAAATAAGCTAATAGCAAGCAAAAGACCTGATGGAGAAGCATAGTGAGCCTAATAATCAAATTTGATACCATACCTTCAAAACATAAGCACAATATGTCATTTACCAGAGATCAATTCTTTCTAATTTTGCAACAGACTATGGAACCTTTAATTTATCTTGAACACACAGAAAAATTCTTATCTATTAATCACAAAAAATCAGAGGAAAAGACATAAACACAATGTGTCATTTACCAGAGATCAATTCTTTCTAATTTTGCAACAGACTATGGAACCTTTAATTTATCTTGAACACACAGAAAAATTCTTATCTATTAATCACAAAAAATCAGAGGAAAAGACATAAACACAATGTGTCATTTACCAGAGATCAATTCTTTCTAATTTTGCAACAGGCTGTTGAATCTTTAATTTATCTTGAACACAGAGAAAAATCCTTATCTATTAATCACACAAAAATCAGAGGTATTGATAAGAAGGATCAGTCAATAATGCAAATGCAATCTGCAAGATTTTGTTTTTCTATTTAAAATATGTAATAAAGCACATTTGGGGGACTTAATAACCTACTTGGACAGAACACCCATGAGATCACTTGGAGAGAAATGTGGTAACTTAGCATGCTCGCCTTCAAAACCATCTCCAAAATCCAAAACAGTCTCTTGCTTCACTCTGACCCTTTCATTACCAATGCACATATTCCAATGACTTGGGTCATTAGTTGGAGATTCATTGTCATCCACGGCAAACCGACTGGGGATGCATGTACCTTTACCCACAAATCCAAGATTCCTGCCTCGTCCTTGGTCAGGCAATGCGATCATTTTTGGGTCAGATCCCTGAACGCACAAGCTAGGCAAGTGAGCGGGCAATCTACTTGCCGGAGCAACATTTACTACCAAGTTCTGCACCTTCCAACCAGTGCAGCTTTCTGGACGAACTGAGCAGGATGACACTGACGGCGAAGCTGATCCTGGAACTGAGTACCCATTTAGCACACTGACATTCTTTAAGTCTGCATCTGGGACTTGTTCCACATCCAATGGTACATTATGTGACTGAGAAGATATCAGGCTGCAATCCATGACTGTGCTGCTGTTAGTATAGTTAGAATTTTGATTAACAGGAAGAGCATTGCTCCTGACCTGAAAGCTTGTGGATGACAGAGAGGTATCCCCTGTAGAGTTCCGATTTATTGGAACATTACTGTTCCCTATCTGGAAACCATTTGATGACTGTGAGGGAGCTATAAGACAAGAAGGTTGTACGTTAATTGCATGATTAGATTCTGATAGCACAGGATAGGGGTGTTGCTGTTGTAACATTTGCACCAGCAAGTTACCACTCTGACTTTTGTTCACCCCTCCAAGATTGCCAGCAGTACCTGTTGGACTGAATTGATTACCAGACCAAGCTGAAAAACCAGAAGACATGTCTTCAACAGCAATGTTGGACTGAGGAAGCTGCTTCTGTGTACTGGATTGGCATTTCAATAGAGGTTGACCAAATGCCACTCCTTGTTCAACAGGAATGCACTTAGGTCCTCGCATCGAAGCATGTAGAAGAACTGGTTGATCAACTGCTGGCAACACTAAGCTGCCTGAGGGTCGGCCTAAGAGCTCAACATGCAAGGCAGCTAGGGTTTGTGGTGGAATTTGACCTGAAGCAGCCAAAGCTTGGAAATCAAATCTGCCCAATGAGCCCAATTTGGCATTTGGTTCTACAGATCCACAGAATGAATTAGGAAGCACACTCTGGTTCTGAGCAACCCCACTTAACCTCTTCAAGTATAGTCTGAATTTCTGCACATTTTTACCAAACTGCTGGTGAAAATTCTGTTCATATTTTTCAAGAATAGCATAAGATATATCTTTTCTATTCCTTGTAAGCACAAGGTGCATCTTTGTAATAAATAAAGCTCAATAGAGTAATAACGGAAAACATGATCATTGAATATGAACAGGCATTCTATGCCATATTGGCAATTGCAGTTTACTATGAATAAAAGCAGCTAAGCAATCTTTTGAGAATTACCCATGAAATGAACAAATAGCTACCCAGAGTTTTATGATTAAGTGATCTGATACCATGCCAATAAGTTTTAAATAGTAGCTGATGTTATGATGTTTGTTATTAGGCTCAGGATTCATGCTTCAAAGATAAATGACTTCCCATCACAAAAAGCTTGCCTCCTTCTATCTCACTAAAGAACTAAGTTCATAGAAACCTTTGTGGAATTTGTTCTCAGGCTGTTCTCCTCATTAGCAAGTCTGCTACTTAAATCTTACAAACAAATCACATAAGGCAACAACTTAAAAAGCTATATCACACACTTAAAGGCATAGAAATTAACTTTGAAAGCTGTACCTTCAACTATGGCTAACTTGATATTTAAATCAAATTCCACCATAAGACTGCATCAGAAAGGCCCTTAGCAAGGAGAATGTCTTCCTTGACATTTAATGGCATGAATTTGTTCAATGTTTTTCACCAATGGGATGGAAGAAGAAAAGGAAAATATTGGCATCATGAATCAACTAACATACTCCAACTGTTTTAGGAAAAAATATCTCAAAATTTAGAAATTTTACTCAATGACACAAAAAGAAACCATAACAGAAAGTTGAACAGGAAATTACAGATCATGAATGAGCTTCTTCAAACTTTCTGTGTGATTTTCTCATCAATCTCTCCTTTTCATACAAATCCTAAACAAGCTTGCATGAAAAGCACAAAATCAACATAGAACTAACCAAATTGATACCTTTGAAAATATAGCCAGAGCTACTTGATCCACTAGGTATGTATTAGGTACTGACAAGGAAAGCTTTCCATTTCCAGCTTCCAAGCCATGATTCTCCCTCTTGGAAGAATGTTCATTGTCCATTTGCAGTTACATATAATTGATGAGTACTTTAAATGTTGCGATCACTCAGGCTTAAACTCAGAACATCATTCTCTTGTCATAATCTGGTCTTTCATGAGATATAACAGCTATTAGATACAGAGTATCCTGTTTTTTAATTTTCCAGTGTCCATTTTCACAAGCATTATGCAATTAAAGTCATAATTTTGCACTTTTGATGTTGCCATGGTTCCTAGCTCACATATGCACAAGAAACTTCCCATGTTTGTAATCATAATTGTACTGGCTTTTGCTACTAGATCCATCAAATCACATGCTTAATTTATTTTTGGCCCAATATGAAATTGTATATTAATAGTAACTATATCATCTTTTAACATTACCAAAGTACAATGGTGTATCACTCACATTATCACTACTTGTATTATCTGTTTTTCCTCTTCATGTGACAATAGGTTTATAAAAGTCTTAGGATTTTTAAATTGTCAAATAGGCATATTATCCACTTTGAAAGGCACAATTTGTTGAATGGATATCATGGATGCTACATTATACTACCCAATATTTTTAAATTGTCAAATAGCTTTTTAATGACAGAGACATGGTACAACTATTGTGCCAACTCTAATAGCATACCATACCAGACCCATACTGATAAGTAAATGATATAGCATCCAATAGCAAGATTGTAAATCTTGATTTTATCAATGTTATACATTATTTATTTGTTCACAATGACATTGTATTTGACAATCCAACTAGAACTACATAAAAAGCTAGAGCAATTTAAATGAAATAGGAGCTACCTTGTGGAAGTTGATGAAGTTTAAAGGAATTTAACCTATGGGATCCCATTAACGGACCAAGTTTGCTATTCAAGAGTCAGTACTGGTCACATTGTGGTATTCTTAACCCTGCCCGCAGGCTAGTTTCTGGGCTCAAGTTACCATGTTAAACTTTAAATGGAGTCAGATACTTCACCAAAATACAGAACCATAGTTCAATAAAAGGATACATTGGTCAAGAATCACTTCAGGCAATGTTTTGCATAGGAATAGAACTTCTAGAATATTTTTTTGCAAGTAATGCATTAGTAACATACACCAAGATCTATTGAACAACACATGAAATACCCTCAATCATCTGACGTATATTTCCAACTAGCATTCTTGGCAAACCTGTTTAGAAATATATATCATGTTCTTGGAGAATCTGATCAGTGATCACAATATCCAACTTCATTTGTTCCATGACTGATGGCAACAAATGAATATTTGAGACACCAGAGTTTCAAAAAAGAGGGGAATAAAACTCTAGGTCAATGAGATATCTGATGGCATCAAAATATTATACAGTCCAAATTGTAAACAGGAAAAAGAATGCAATAAGCATAACCCCTTCAGTTTTACTTATCAAAGCTTGAAATAACTTACCTATGATTGAACAAAGACAGAATTAAAATCATCTACTTCCAAAAAAAAAAAAAAATCATTTGAAGTTAGAGTCAGACCTGCAAATGGCTTGCAACATTTTCCCTAGTCAGGCCAGGAACATTCATCAATTCTAGAATTCTCTTAGGGACAGCCTCTGTGCACAGTTTAGAAAAATCCATCAACAATGCATAAAGTACATATTTGCAAGCATGTGTTTCTATGTATAATCACAGAACCAAGTTCAGTTACATATGTATTTTTGCACATGCATGGATGGTATATATGTACAAGATGGTTTTCAGACTCCAGCAAGATGTCTTATGATTTAAATTATATTATATGGCTATTAAGGAAAAATCATGGGTGATTGATGTTCATACTGTCAATGCCAAGTTGATTCACAGCACTGACAAATTGCTGATGGAGCTCCACTGACCATACCACACGTGGCTTCTTTGATGCGGAAGGATCCTCATTGTCCAGTTCACCATCATCTTCATCTTCTTTAGTATCCCTTTTCTTTTTCTGGGATTTCCAAGTACCATCTGTTCCATCATTCACTGATGAAGCATACTCAGTATCATCAACAACACGTCTAAAACGATCAGATTCCTCCATGGTACCTGAATGTTCAAGATCTCTATTTTCGTTCCATTTTTTTCTAATAACATGCTGCCATATGTTCTTTAACTCTTCTATGCGTACAGGCTTAATCAAATAATCACATGCCCCATGCTTTATCCCTCTCATCACCGCACTAGTTCTCCCATCAGCAGACATCACTGCAATTGAAAATCTAGCAGGTTATATCCTAATAGAAAAGAAACTAAAAAAAAAAAAAAAAGAAAATGTAAACAGAATATTACTCACTAATAACAGGAAGATCCATTTCAAGTCCAACAAGTTCAAGTAGCTTATATCCATCCATGTCAGGCATATGAACATCACTTATCACAACATCATAACCACCCTTCCTTTCTCTAAGAAGGGATAAAGCTTGTGTAGCCTGACAGCAAGTTGTAACTGCAAGGCATTGAAAGTTATCATCAATATGTTGCTAAGCAGCTATAGCCTTGTGAAAGAAATTAAGAAATGATCAAATTAGTTGATTATAAATTCAGAAAATAAGTTAAATCACCAATGGTCTATTAACATAAGATTGAAATGTCAGTGTCTAAAAAAATCTTGTATTGCAACCTTTTGGAAAGTGGAAGCAATGATGAGATTGTACATCACAGTTCAGTAGGCACAAAAATATGCAGGTTTTTTGTGCATAAAATGAATTAGCTTCCAAAGAGAACAAGAGATAAATTATTCACAGTCCCTTTCTACAAACAAGATTATCTTTTAAACCATGCACCAGTAATCGAGTATTATGTGATCTTAGCAAATTATAGAAGGATTCACAACTGGACTGAAATCATTAAATAGCATCCAGCAGCTACGCATGGTAAATCATTATGTATGCTTAAAATGACTAGCTCAAAAAAGGACCATTTAAAATGTGCTTAAGCAGGATTCAGGTACCAAATTTTACCAGTCTTTATTTTAAGGTACATATTTTACTGAATAGATAGGTTGTGGACTCTGGTTCGGGTGAACTACTTGTTTCACCTAATGCTTAGCGGTACTAATCTAAAATCCAGGAACTTCTAATAAAGTTTCAAGTCAACAAGGACTAAATGTAAAAAGGTAGTCAAAAAAGTCGGTAGACCTCAATTTCCCCAAGAAATATGCAACTAATGCACTAAGCCTACACTATTTTAATCAATTCCCCCTTAACATTAACCAATTTTATTTGCTTAATGGTGCACAAAAAATGCTAAGCATGTACAGTTAGTCTTTAACTAGTTTGTGGAACTAGACACATAAATCATCTTTAATATCTCCTTGGATCATTATTTATTATGTGCGTTTCATAGTTCCAAGTAAGTAGTCATATTCAATAATGTCAAACAATTATTTGTGCACAATACAACAAAAAAATCTCAAAACTAACAAAAAACAACTAAGCGGACATTCAATTATAGGCACATATTAACAACACCATAACATATTTTTGGCATAGCATGTTCATGCATGAAGCATATATAATAGTATTATTGTGGCATAGTTTGAAAACCATCTTGAAACAAGATTGCTTAAGATGGTTACAGGATAAAACAAATTATCACCATGCATAGTCCATATCAAAAAGCATTTCTTAACATGTGTTAGTACATATTCTTCTAAATAATGACAATTGGGCACAGATGGTAACATAGGTATGCAACCTATATCATGCCAAAAGCTTGCAGACACAGTGTATCATGGATATGATACAGCACAAATGCACAATTAAACCTTCATCATCAAACTGAACACAAAGCACTCCATCTTTGCATTGTCTTTCCAGAAAAGAGACCAAGTTTTGACACCTCTTACTTCAAATGTGGCTTTCTGAGTTACTAGTTTGTTGACAATGTTTCAAGATTCTCCGATTGAAGATTACAATAATATCTGCTTTCCATCGCAAATTGATGTTGTCCCACAAAAGTTTGAGCACCTTCTTGATGCTTTTCAGCCTCCTTAGTTCCTTCATATGCTGTAACAACTACACTAATTTTTGGAGGAGAATTCATTTTTATCTCCTTTAAATTTGTAGTTGACATTTATCCTCCATGTTTGGCTTGGAGGTTTCTCTAGCAGTCAAAGGATGAACCAGAGTTGAGTTTTCAGTCATATTTCACTGCTCCAATAGCTTTTTCATTGCCTTGACATCCATTGCCGCTACCATATTCATTCATTCTCATGACAAGCTCACAACTGAAGGTGAGCCTCCGTGCAATGTAAGGTTGCTTTATTGTGCCTAAGAGGTCATGGGTTTGAAACACGGAAATGATCTCTCCACACGGGATAATGTTGCATACATCTGACGCTCCCTGACCCTACAATGGCAGGAGCCTCATGAATTGAGCCACCCTTTTTACAAGGGCTCAAAACTTTGCATCAGCATAAGGTTCAACTACCCATTCTTGAAGTGGGACAACAAGGTTGTAATGCCATTTGATGTAACCTCCATGGAGGCAATGGACCTCTTTACTGATTCTAGCACAAGAAAACGTTTTAATCTGATTCAAAAATGTTCCTTCCTATTGTACAATAGCAATGGGCACAAACTACATGGGTAGGATATAAGATAACGCAAGTAAGAGAAGCTATTGACAGAAGAAAGCAGGGAAAAAGGAATAATAGAGAAAGAGAATGGAAGAAGAGTCGTGTTCCTCCTCTTTTTTTTCCTCTCACAAAGTTCCAGTAACTTCATGTTTTCATCAGCTCTTTCCCACTTTCAACAGAATTGACTAACCAGTATGGTTTACCAATTTAAGGCCTATAAGGACTCAAACACAATGGGAAATACAATAAAGAAAATATTGAGTAGCTAAATCTCAGGTGTAAACATGAACTAGCTCTTATTTAACCAGTCAGGTTCTTAAAGCCTAGTCTGTTTCAGATATCTTAATCTGGTATAACTGCTAGGTGATTACTGCAACTTGAAGTCCAAATGACCAATCAAGTTCTTATTTGACAGGCTTGACTGGGACCAGAAAGGGCCTGAGGTTGTTGGCTGGATCAGGTAAGACCTGGTGGAGTTTTTTCCATTGCTTCCATTAATATTAAGTAGAGAAATCATTAACTTGGATTAGTAGAATTCATCTGGATCCCTGACAGATTAGAGATTTGATTTTTAGGACTGAAGAGCGCCCAGAACACATTTTAGGACTTATTTGCAATGACTATGACTATTCAACTAAAGAAATTACAAGTGAGTCAGTCAATATTGATTAACAAGAAATATTTTGCATACCCAAATTTTGGTTAACTCAAAAAAAAAAAAAAAAAAAAAAAACTCATTGGGCAAATTCATATATGGGGCATGAGATTATTAGGAATAAGCCCCCCCAAATGATCTAACATGAGTTTCAAAGTTAGACTAAGCAGGTTATCACTGGATTAGTGTGCCTTAAATTACTTGCACAAAGAAGAGAAATCGGGAAATGTATAGGAAGTCCAGATTAAGTACTGCAGGCCCTCAATGAATGTGATATTTTATTGGTAAATATTAACCCAATGGTGCTTTGCAAGGGGTTCTAACCCACATGTGGAGCGAAGAACCAATTGGTGTTAAGGAGGCCATTAAGCGTCTAGGCATTAGTAGTCCCTTTATTGTCTGTCACATATTACAAGCCAATGCTTGACTTCATTACATAATATATTGGAGAATATGTTTTTCTGATTCGATAATATATAGGGCATGAACATCATCATGTGGCTTATGATCGGGTTTGAGCCACAGAACAAGAACTGTCTGACTTCGGGTTTAAGCTTATGGACATGGTTACTTGTTAACTACAAATGTTTGAGAGTCGCAAGCGCATGCATCCTTGTTCATCATATATAGGATCTCTATAGCCTTAGGAATGAAGCCAATATGCACATGTTTAAGTTCATCAATTGTAGAATATGAAACCAATAACCAAATTCACTAAAAATAGACATACAAAAAGCCACTTTGTAGGAGACTGAGAGGCTTCAGATTAAATTCTCCATACCAAAAAATTCAGGGGCCTCATTGGTGGAGAATAAAAGGCTTGTAATCAAATTCATTGAACTTGGAAATTCTAGAAGGCCCTTTCTAGTAGTTGGAAGTGCTATGGAACAAATACACTGAATTTAGCATAGACCAAAATGTCTCATTATGGAAATCTAAGAATCTTATGAATGGGTTCCCTCAGGCTGAAAACTTCAATGTCTTATTATTGGAAGCTACAATGCACTCATCTAGGTCCACCTAATCAGGTAAGCTCCAGTTATCACCTCAGAAATCCTTAAAATCCAATATGAAGTCTAAAAAAAGCTTTAGATGGTTCATGCCTAGTGCCTTAAGACCTTGGGTTCTTGTTTGGTTTCACATCAAACTATTATCTTGAAATGTTAGAATTCTTCGTCTCTAGATCTTCATGATTTATTCTATCTCTGGAGGAAGTTCTATTTAAATCTGCATACTCATTGGGAATGAAATTGCACTTTTAGTGCAACATCCAAAATCTTTCATCAATCAAACAATTTTTCTTTTCTCTTCTCCACTCTCTAGGGGTAGCAACTTCTAAAGTGTTAAGCATTCTTCTCTGTGAGAAAAATTATATTTTCAGTTTGTCCATTTATAAGCTCTTATGCATCAGAGTCTACTTAAGATGGAACAATTAGCATTCTTCTCCATTGTACTGAATTTTTTTGCCCGTGTCTTTAAGCATTTCAGTTTAGTATAGCACAATGTGATGATCGATGGATACTTTAAACAATCACCTAGGCTTAAAGAGTTATGCTACCTGTGGATCCCAACTAATCTTTGCATGGTTTGTGAATGCCCAGAGAAAAGTTAAACAGATCTTTTTGTTTCTCGCAAGACAGTCAATACACTCCATAGATGATGGGAAGGGTCAAAGGGTCCATCAGATATGATTCTCAACTTTTAAAGATCATTTCTCTGGGATTTACCCTCGGCTTCATTATCCCTGGGATGAAATTGGACGAACTTGTGCATTGTAGGATACTTGAATGTCCTTCGAGTACAAATAGAGAAAGATACAGGTACCAGGATTTACCCTCGGCTTCATTATCCCCGGGATGAAATTGGATGTGCTTGTGCATTGTAGGATACTTGAATGTCCTTCGAGTACAAATAGCGAAAGATACAGGTACCAACAAGCTAATGACATCAGCAAGTAGTGTTCCAAGTTCTAGCTTTACTTCATGGTTTAATTATTTTATTTTAACACTTTGAGGTAGATCTAATCCATATAGCCTACACATTGTCATCAGAATATCATATCAGGTTATCAAGCCATAGTCTTTTTTTGCAGCAAGATAATCAATCCATAGCATTAAATTATGATAGCCAATGCCGTCCACCATGCGTCAAAAACTTGCAGCAGCCATCAGTTTCCACCATGCTAAGCAAAAACTCAAAAACATATCTCACTTAAGTACAGGGCAAGGAACAAACTCACCATGGTATCGGCACCTCTGCAGCATGTGCTCCAAAATCCTCAAGCAAGTCACATCATCATCCACCACAAGAACCCTCAGCCCCGCAGGGAACTGCTCATCATCCACCCTGCAAGAACCGTAGCTGCTCGCCGTGCTCGTGCTCGACCCCGGCAACTTCTGAACAGTAGCCATCACTTCAAATCTCCCTTCAGACACACCAAAACCTACCACCTCAAATCCACCTCAACTCCCTCCTCCTCTTACCAACCAAACCCAAATCCACCAGATCCATCTCTTCCTGGAACTCCACCAGATCCAGCACTCCAGATCGCTCCAAACTCGCAAGAACCTATCCTTCCACCGGAGAACTAGGAGTACACCCCTTCTACATCGAATTGAAGCTAGATCTATGGCGAAATCACCTTGAACCACTCCGAAGAGCTCTGACGCATCCCGAGCTCTCTCTCGCGGTCAGAAATGGTGGGCAGGAAGCCGTACAGAGAGAGAAGGAGAGGAAGAAGGACCAAAGACCAGAGACGAGTCCAGAGGAAGGGAAAAAAGAACGCGAGAGAGAGAGAGAGAGATTGCGGCAGTGGAGAAGGCAAGATGGCCCCCAAGTAAGCTGTCTTTTTGGAGGCCACTTTTTTCCTTATAATAAGAAGAAGATATCGCAGAGAGAGAGAGAGAGAGAGTGGTTGCGCGTGCGTCTTTAGACACGGCTCTAACCGGGTTGGCGGAGAGGATATGGGCTGATCTTTTTGACCTTTTTGTCTGAATTTTTATCAGGCATCCTAATTTTCTAATATGGATATCTAACGAGACTCTTGTGCACTCAACATTGCACCCTCTAACTTAATGCCGTAGGGTCCACGTGGAGTGGAATAGGTGGGGTCCATTGAGGTGCAGTTTGGTGGTTGCTGTAGATTGGCGGGGTCATCGTTTACCATCTTTTGAGAGTTTTGCCATTTATTGGGAGATGGTAAAGGCGAGGGTGGGAGAATTGGGTTGGCATAGGGGACTGTTTGGGGTATGGAGGTATTGAGATAACCAGTTTTTTATATGAATTCATTTAATTCGGACATGACTAGTTTTTTTCCAGATAAGATTAGTAATTATTTGAGACAGGATGGGAAGAGAGCTACTTACATGTCTTTTTTTCTTTTCTGTTTTTGGTTGAAGATGTCAACCATCCCGGTGATCGCCTATCATGATGTAAAAGATGTCTTGGTGAAACATAGACAAGATCGAAACATGTAGGCGAAGGAGAGACGAAACACCTTACCAAAAAGAAGAGGTGATAATATATTCCAAGATCAAAGACTAAGATTTTAGGAACCAAAGTTGTTGAAATCTTGACTAACATAATAAATAACTAACTTTTTTTTTTATTGCATTTCTAATCTTGTAAATATGGTTAATTGCATATTTATCCTTAAAAAATCACTATTTATACAATAAGTTTTAAATCATTTTGTTACATAGTGATATCTTTCTTTATATTTTTGACTAATAGTGTCAAAAGGAAACCATTTTAAGTATAAAAGAACAGTACTACCTTTTATGTTAATATCTTTCAAGAAATTTATATTTGAGTTATATTGTAAAGGGTTATATTTTTTCATAAAATTTTTAAGAGTATTAGAGCAAAAGGATATTAAAGTTATTTTATACTTAAAATAATTTTTTATTAATATGTCAATCAAAAATCCAATGAGAGAGATATCCTTGCAAAAGTAGAAAAATTTGAAAGATTTATATACAAAAAATAGTGATTTTTAAAGGATATATCAAAAAATTTTTAAATAAAATACTTAATTATTAAAATAAGTTTATATCATGAAGAGACTTATTATGAAATGACAGCCCACGTTTTACCATTCATCTATTGATACATCAAGAAATATAGATTTACATCAGTTGATACAAGAAAAGGAAAAATATGATCAATAGTCTAATACCATTACAAACCAATATGATCTTTATCAAGATAAAAACTTTGATGTGATGATTGAATTGGAACTTGCTTATGACTTAAGAGTTTGCATTTCAATGCTCAGTTGAATATCTTAAAGCATGCGATAGATGATTTCTTTGAGTCATTTTTGAAGATGCAAGTTTAGTTATTCGATTCATGGTGCTAGACAAGATTGTAGACAAAATCAATACACCTAGGATAATAGCATCTAGGAATCGTTGACTAAGAAGGTTAAAATAGTTTATGCTTATCTATATTGATTTCTTTAAAAGTTAGCAAAGTGATAGTGAGAATCTTTTGTACCATGCTAAGATAATCAAATAGTAGACATCATAGCCAATTGAGAGTAGACCTTAAATAAATTACTTTTTCTCTTAACTAATTATGGAAAGATGATTCTTTCCTATCTATTCGTCAGAACGTTTTATGTTATAATGATTTAATTGAAGAAGGGCTAAAAAATTTTCATGGATTAAGTCATCACTCTAGACTAATTGCTCTTCCTCCACCATAATTGCCTGCAAACTCTAATTAATTATTCTATTCACTTGAAGGGACTAATTAACTATCGTTATAAAGGCATTTATAACTAAATCTAGATGATAACATGCCCTTTATGATGACCTAAATGTTGGGTTTTCTAAGGTGCTCGTATATGTAGAGTTTAAATTTTTTTCAAAATTAAAATACAGCAGAATGATAGATTAAAACTCTTTTAATCAATAACATACATTCATCATATGAAGGCACCTAAGGATATAGTTGATATACAAAAATAATATGATCTGACTTTTTAATCTAAAATAAACACATGATCAGATCGTGTACCTGTTTCGCTTTTTCTTCTTCAAATCTGAAACTTCACCATGAGTCGATCTTCACCTATGAAGCGATGATCTTGGATGTCTTTCAAATCTTTTTGAAGCCACACAAGTATCCGACCTCTATGGATATCTACACAAGACTTTGATCTGATCAGAAGTCTTTGATCTCACCAGAGTGCTAGCTCCCTTACAGAGATTGCATCTTGATGGTTGAATAAGACTCTTCTTTTCTCTCAAAAAACTCTTAGAGAAGAAGAAGAGTAGGAGGATGGAGATCTCTAACTAGAGATCATGAGGAGAATACTTTTTCCTATTTCTTCCATGCATGAGAGAAACCTTCTCTTCCTCAAAAATTTTAGATTGAAGAAGGAACTCTTCCTTCTTTCTTCTCTTTTCACACCATAGAAGAAAGCCTTCTTCTTCTTTCTTTTTCAGTGCCCTCAAGAGGAACTCTTCCTTTTCTTTTTTCATGCCTAAAAGGATCTGATCTCTCATCAGATTTCTTCATGTGAAAGCCCTTCAAAACTCACACCCAATCTGAAAAAATTCATATTTTTGCCCACTGAAAACTCTCTTTCTTACTCGCCCAATGATCTCTGATTTTTCTCTCAAAAACCAATAGCTCTTCGACAAATTTTTGACCCTTAAGACCTGCTACTTTCTCACATTAAAGATCTCCTTTTTAAAGTGGCGTTGGATAGGATTTTAGAGGAGTTGTAGGGGGCATCCAACTCTTAGATGCTTCCACCCTTTTAGCATGTAAGAAAGAAAATGAGGTGGCTTTTCTTCAATGTGAACTCCTTTACAGAAATAAAAGAGAACACGTGGAAACCCTTTTAGCATGGAGGAAGTGGCGTGTAACCAAATGTGGCATGGAGATGAGGCGAGTGGTTATGAAGAGATTAGTCCTAATCAAACTAGAACTTTCTTGAATCTTGATTCAAGCTCTAACCAATTCTTGGACCAATCCTAACTAACTAAGAAATTAGTTATAACCAAATAACTAATTAGGTCCTAGCCCAATTAGAAATTCAATTAGGCTCTAATTCAATTAGAAAATTAATTGAATTAAATTCTCATCAAATTAAGGATTGATTTCTTGGGTATAAGGTTATCTCATAATCAATAGGACTTGATCCAATCAAGCCTGTTATCTAATAAGACTTGATTCAATCAAACTCAAATCAAATTAAATTTAATTAAATTTAATTAAATCTAATTTGAACCCCATAACTCAATCATATTGAACCCTATTACAATCCAATGACAAATTAAATCCTTCAAAAATTCACTAATCTTTAGCGAATTGAACATTATAATTTTTGCATTGATTTAATCATCAATCAAATTGATAATTAAATCTTATTACAATTTATAATTGCAAATCAACTATCTGATCAGTCAAAAATTACTTTTATGTATGATTTTATAGATTCTATTCTGTCTGATAGAGAGGTATATTGTGATTTCTATCACAATATCATCGAAATTTCTTTTAATGGATTGGACTATTCCAACTCTACCCATCAAAGATCATTGATCATCAAGATGATGCTTATGGGCCTCACAATCCAATAGTAACACTTAGCAGTATGTAATAGCAATCCAGCAGAATAAAAATGATGAATTTCTAGATGTAGTTAATGTATGATACACTCTCTATATGAGTCCCGATTAGATGAAAGTCATAAAAAACTCATCAAACCCCATTGTCAGTCGTATGTAAGATTTATTTGGTTTGAGTTCATCCTGTGAATATCCATAAAAAAAAATTTTCATTAATCACACTATCTTGATCAAGGACTTTTGAACTTAATCTCATAAATCACATAGGACTATTCTTTTTTGCTAAGATCGATAAATTTTATCTAGATACTCATCTTGCTTCTACAGTGGATCAACTATCGCCAACATCCACTATGAGGACTCATTGAGGCCATGTTTCTGTATAGTCAAACTCTAGCAGCCTCACTATGAGTGCCATGGCACGCAGATTAAAGGACCAGTCACACTACTGCAGCATCAAGAAAATCACTAACGAATGAGCAGACATCCATGTGACTTCTCGTGTTGGTCACGCTCAGTGCTAGTTATTCTCTAATAATTATATGTACTCTCGCTCCAATGTTCCTACACTACAGACTCAAGAGTCATCTATCCGAAGAAAATGATCCATGCATCTATTTGTCCAGATCAATCACCGTTCCCATGATGATCCTATGATCAGGAGTAATTTAGAAATTAACTATCAATAACACATGCTTCAAATTTTTAACTCTTTGAGAATGTGTCATCATCTTGTTAATTCCTTCGACAATTCATGGACACATACAACATAAATGAAATTAAAAGTATCCGTTAAGTGTAAAATCATATTCTAAAATTATGATATGCATCAGTCAAGATTGACTTCTAGAGCATACATCTAATAATTTTTTACTTACACTAAAGCCAATCTACCATTTACCTAAGCCCCATCTTCTCAAGATAAGCTTCGATCTTCGACTGGCTAAGTAACTTAGGCCTACCACATCCTATGTGGAGTCTACTCTCTGCACCTCTATATATTTTTGCTTAAGGTGGTCGCATATACCACTGCTCTATGTGTTTGAACTTCTAATGAGACCTAAACTTCTTAGCAAGGGCTATGGGCACCATTATCTTTACAGTACAATGTCATGACATCTGATGGCATGACATCTAATTTCACAACTAACATAAGAACCAGAATACATTCTACACATCTACAGTGTATTCAGCTTCCATTGATCAGTTGCTTGAAATTCTTTTAATATATTGATCACGAACACACCCTAATATAGATATTCTATTATCAGTATCAGATATAAAATTTGAATCGATGTATCCTCCCACTCTTAGTTTTGATCCTTATTCAAAGATCAAAAATAAATCCTTAGTACTTCTCAAGTACTTAAGGATGTTTTCACAGCAATCCAACACTCCTAGTCTGAATTTGACTGATATCTGCTCGTGACACTCACAGTAATGGCTATATCAAGTCGAATACATAGCATGACATACCCTAATATCCAAAAAGATAGCAAACCCCTCTTGAAGATTTCTATGCTGAATCCTTTCAACATCTCTCTTATGTACTTTTTTGTGAAAACTCAAGCATCCTCTTAGATTTATCTCTATAGACCTTTTTATTCTCGGAACATGGGATGCTTGCCGTAGGTCTTTATGAAAATTCTATATGCAACCATATTTTAACCGATGTCAACATAGGACACTCTCAATCAAGAAGATGTCATCCACATACAATATGAGAAACGAAACAGTACTCTCACTGACCTTCATGTAAACACATGAGTCCTCGTTCTCGATGAAATCAAATAATTTGATCACACCATTGAAATGAGTACACCAACTTCGAGATGTTTGCTTAAGTCCATATATGGATCTTTGATTGTGATCTCTATCATTGGAAGTAAAATCCATAAGCCATTTCATATAGATATCTTCTTAAGATATGTATTCAAGAAGGTTATCTACACATCTATTTCTCACAATTGATGTCCAACATCACCTCATTGTAGGTCTTGGAATTATTTCTATGTTTTCTATCTCCTATGAAAAATATTTTTTCTACATCCTCTGTAAGCATACTAAGTACTTTTCATAAGGATGGGAGATCCTACTTGATCTACAAGGTGTAGGAGGTATTACATGTACTAGCTCATTATGAATAGATTCTACAGGTCCTATGACTCATTGCTCTCAGAGACTCTCTCTTTAAGCTTATTTTTCCACTATCTTTATCTTGGATAAATTATTTTCCAAGAAGATAGCATAACGGGTCACAATTACATTATGATCCTTTGGAAAGAAAAGTAATATCCCAAACTCTTTAGGATACCCTATGAAATGAGCTCTCATAGATCTAGTCTCTAACTTATCCACCTGCTGTCCTTGACACAGGCTAGACATCCTCAAATCTTGAGAAAATCAAGACTCAGTTTTTTATCTTGGCATATCTCATACAGTGTGGTAGGAATGGATTTAGAGGACACCTTATTCAATAGATAAATTTAAAGTATGTCTTTAAAGAAATAAAAGTTAAATCAGTGAAGTTCAATATGGACCGGACCATATCTCATATAGCCCTATTCCTCCTCTTAGATATCCCGTTGAGCTGAGATTTACTATGAGGGGTCTATAGTGAAACTATGACATTTTTCTTGAGATAACTGAAAAATTTTTTACTTTGGCATTGCCTCCTCGATCTGATCGAAGTATCTTTAGAATTTTTTTGATTTACTTCTCTATTTTATATCTAAACCCTTGAAACTTTTCAAAGGTATTAAATTTGTATCTCATATACATGCCCATACCATGACTGATCATCGATAAAGGTAGTGACGTAGAGATAATCTCCCTTGTCTGGCTCATCAAATGGCCACACACATCAAATGTGTACTCGGATAAGTATATCAGTGGTCTTATCCCTTTGTCCCACAAAAGGCATCTTGATCATTTATTCTTAAAGAGATGATTCACAGATTAGATATGATTAAAGAGTCAATGAGCCCAAGAGCCCATACTTCTTCTATCTGTAAATCATTTTTTCTTCTGTATGACTAAGCCTAAGGTACCACATATACTTCAAATTGATCTCAACTCTGGATCTTTCAGACTCAATGATACTCACTGTTTGCTCAAATATATTCACAGATGTATTACCATGTAAATGATAGAAACTATCTCTAAGAACTAAATCCAAACGGTAATCGCAGAGGTTAGGTGCCCATGGTCATAGTGCAACTCTTATCCTATTGCCGACATAAAGGGTTACTTTACCTTTCCTCAGCCCTCTGCATTTCCTTAGATCCTATACTAAAGTGCATAAACATGTACTAAAGTATAATACTCAACTGGAAGAAGAAGAAACCATAGAATCAGTTTTGAGCAATTCCGACATGCCTTCCCAAAATATGTTCTTTTCTTTATGCTCTTTAGGTATGTACCTCTGAACTTTTCAAAGTCCCTTAGTTACCAACATATTGACCAATTTAGATAAGATGCTATCATGGTTATTTATATGATAATTTACCATAAACTGCCCATATAAAATAGAAAAGAGATTACAGGATCATATCTACTAGCAATTCCTTGTGCATGGTCATATCGAGCTTCGCAAGCTCTTTAATGTCCTTTGATCATTGTCAAACAGTGGTCATGAACTGACTACCCATCGTGCATCTTATGGGCTGTGCGACTCTGATCACCTCATAATTTTTGCAGATGAATCAGTATGTCGTTGGCAATATATATATCTTTATGCATGTATTGGAGTTCATCAGACATGGACGCCAACATACAACACCTATCTTTATTGTTATTGCCCATCTACTTATTAAATATTGCTTATAGATTTTGGATTAGATGGGCAGATAACATTGGGATAATCTGATCGAGAATATGATTTAATTTTTCAAAAATTAAGAACGATTCTTAGGTTTCTAAGCCCGTGTATGCAATTGGTTTTGATTAAACGATTGATATCTAGAATTCGAGCTAGAGGGTTGGAAGCTGACATAATAAATCACAGAGAATAAAGATTCTAATTAAATATTTGTACTTATTTTATAATTTGCTCTAGGAATTTTAAGAAATAAATAGACTCTCACTATTTTATTGGATCCCTCATACTTTTCAGATGGAGAAACAAAAATCCTAACATGACAAATAAATTTCTAGTGGGTGCTGTGGTCCTACTGATGTCATACACCTCACCTGACAGTTATTGATAACACATACACTAATGTATGGATAACTCTTTGCTTAGATACTTCTCTAAGCATATTGTAGCGACTTGATCTCTAAGTTATGTGGGCTCACCTAACAGTTATTGACCACACTCCTTAGTTAAGTCTGACCACCATTCACAAATTGGTGCAAAGCCGTCATTTGATCCCTCACCTAACAGTTATTGGACCCAATCCCATCCTTGTCCCAAAGTAGCTCTTTGCTAATAGAGTGGTTGCGTGTTTTCGATGTAAGTGAACCACTGTGATCAGTCGAGAACAATCAATGCTGGTAGCACATCTGCACATCTACAATGATAGAAGATCGATATGCTTAATATTTATGGAGAGATTTAATTTAGGTCGCATCTAATCAGTCATCACATGACTAATCTAATTGGATAGGCTAAACCAAACCATCGAACAATCACATTCAAGACTCAATCTTTCAAATTGGCCAAATAACTGGAGATCAGTGGGAGGCTCTCCTTTAATGGATCAAAGGTCCTAACTAAATAACCACCTCTCAAATACTTGCCTTAGATATCAATAGGTCGATTGGTTTCAAATAGATTAGCTTAGATAAATCAAGCTCGAGCCTCAGAGTCGAATTAGATCTTTAGATTAATTGATTCTATATATGGATATCAATTGACTCGATCTACAATAATTATATGATCTTAAGCTCTATTGATCTAATCCTAATCAACACTTGACTCAATTTAATCAATCGCTAAATCAATTTTGACCCAATATGATCAAATTAAAACCCTAGGTGTAATCTAATTATATGACCTAATTTGATCTACCTATAACCAATCCCTCATGCATAAATACAAATTTCAGATCTTAAATCTAAATTTTCATATCTAAATTTTTTATATGAAAAAATAAGTTTTGATCTAAAAATAATTTTCAGATCATGCATGCAATCATATATCACATTTATGAATAAATTCAGATTATATAAATTAATTTCAGATCTAAACATGCAATCACATATCACATACATGAATAAAATTCAGATCATACAAACTAATTTCAGACCTAAGTATACTTTCATATATCATATATACGAATCAAAATCAGATCTCGAAACTCTTTTCATATCTAAATCAAATATGTATACATCTCACATATGGATTAAAAATTAGATTTTAATTTTTTTTTTCAAATCATGCATGTTATTTTCATACATATGAACCCGTAGCTCTGATACCACTATCGAATTTTTTTAAATACTTGTGCATGTAGATTTTAAAACCAAAATATAGTGGAATGATAGATTAAAACTTTTTTAATCAATAACATGCATTCATTATATGAAGACACCTAAGAATCTAATTCATATGCAGAAATAACGTGATCTAATTTTTAATTTAAAATAAATATATAATCAGATTGGATACCTATTTCGCTTTTCCTTCATCAAATCTGAAACTTTACTGCAAGTCGATCTTCTCCTGTGAAGCGATAATTTTAGATGTCTTTCAGGTCCCTTTGAAGCCACATAGTGTCTAGCCTCTACGGATATCCACATAAGATCTTGATCTGATCAGAAGCTTTTGATCTCACCGGGATGCTAGCTCTCTTACAGAGATCACATCTTGATGGTTGAAAAAGACTCTTTTTTTCTTTCAAGACACTCTTAGAGAAGAAGAAGAGTAAGAAGATGGAGATCTCTACGCCAGAGATCATAAGGAGAACACTTTCTCCTATTTCTTCCATGCATGAGAGAAACATTCTCTTCCTCAAAAATTCTGGATTGAAAAAGGAATTCTTCCTTCTTTCTTTTCTCTTTATGCCTTAGAAAAAAATCTTTTTCTTCTTTTTCAATGCCTTCAAGAGGAACTCTTCCTTTTCTTTTTCACGACTAGAAAGATTTGATCTCTTATCATATTTCTTTACGTGAAAGCCCTCCTAAACTCACACCTAATCTGAAAAATTTCAGATTTCTGCATGCTGAAAACTCTCTTTCTTGCTTGCCCAAAGATCTCTGATTTTTCTCTCCAAAACCCATAGCTCTTCAACAAATTTTTGACCCTTAAAACCTACTACTTTCTCATATTAAAGACCTCCTTTTCAAAGTGGTGTTGGATAGGGTTTTAAAGGAGATTTAGGGGGCATCCAACTCTTGGATGCCTCCACCCTTTTAGCATGTAAGAAAGAAAAAGGGGTGGCTTTTCTTCAGTGTGAACTCCTTCACGAAAATAAAAGAGAATGCGTAGAGACCCTTTTTAGCATGGAGGAAGTGGCGTGTAACCAAGTGTGGCATGGAGATGAGGCAAGTGGTTAGGAAGAGATTAGTCCTAGTCAAACTAGGACTTCCTTGAATTTTGATTCAAATTCTAACCAATTCTTGGACCAATCCTAACTAACTTAGAAATTAGTTATAATTAAATAACTAATTAGATCCTAATCTAATTAGAAATCCAATTAGACCATAATCCAATTAGAAAATTAATTGAATCAAATCCTCATCAAACTAGAGATTGATTTCTTGGATATAAAGTTATCTCATAATCAATAGTGCTTGATCCAATCAAGCTTGTTATCCAATAGTGCTTGATCCAATTAAACTCAGATCAAATTAAATTGAATCAAATTTAATTAAATCTAATTTGAACCCTATAGCTCAATCATATTGAGTCCTATTGCAATCCAATTGTAAATTAAATTTTTCAAAAATTTACTAACCCTTAGTGAATTGAACATTGCAACTTTTGTATTGATTTAATCATCAATCAAATTGATAATTAAATTCTATTATGATTCATAATCACAAATCAACTATCTAATTAGTCAAAAATCTCTTTTGTGTGCGATCCTATAGGTTCTATTTTATCTGGTAGTGAAGCATATTATGATCTCTATCATAATATCATTGAAACTTCTTTCAATGGATTGAAACCATTCCAACTCTATCCATCAAGAATTATCGATCATCAAGATGATGCTCATGGACCCCACAATCCACCAGTGACACTTAGCAGTATGTAGTGGTAATTTAATAGAATAAAAGTGATGAACCTCTAGGTGCAGTTAACATGTGATATAGTCCCTCTATCATGAGTCCCGACTAGATGGAGGTCATAAAAAATTCATCAAACTCTATTGTCAGTCGTATGTAAGATTTATTCGATTCGAGTTCATCTTGTGAATATCCATGAAAACTCTTTTTCATTAAAAATACTATCTTGACTAAGAACTTCTGAACTCAGTCTCGTAAATCACATAGGACTACTCCTTTTCACTAAGATCGATAGATCCCATCTGCATGCTTATTTTGCTCCAACAGTAGATCAACTGTCGCCAACATCTACTACAAGGACTCATTGAGGCCATGTTTCTGTGTAGTCAAACTCCAGCAGTTTCATTATGAGCAACTATGGTACCCTACTGCAGCATCGAGAAAGTCACTAACGAGTGAGTGACATCCATGTGACTTCTCATGTTGGTCACACTCAGTATTAGTTATTCTCTAACAATCATTTGCACTCTTGCTCTAGTATCCTTACATTACAGACTTGAGACTTATCTGTTCAAAAGAAACGATCCGTGCATCGATCGGTCTAGATCAATCATCGTTCCCATGATGATCCTATGATCAGGAGTAATTTAAGAATTAACCATTAATAATACATGCTTCAAATTGTTAACTATTTAAGAATATATGTCATCATCTTGTTAATCTCTTAGATGATTTATGGACACATACAATATGAATGAAATTAAAAATATCCATTAAGTACAAAATCATATCCTAAAATTATGATATGCATCAGTCATGATTGACTTCTAGAGCATACATCTAACACTAAAGAGTCTTGAAACTCACCACTAATTTAGAAGCTATTTAGAGTCAGAGCCTTATCCAAAAATCATGAAGGATTGGCTCAAAAAGAAATTGCCAAAGTTAAGGTGTGGATTGCTTAAGTTCATGGTAGACCAGTATCGTTAGCATGATTTATGTTTAAAGATCACATGATTTTAAGAAGATCATATGATTTTAAGAATCACATTATTATAGATAATTACATGATTTTAGAGATCATATGATAATCTATATCAACCCATAATATTTTTCTTTATTAGTATAATCTTGTATCAGGCTATATTATATTTTTTGTATAGAAACTGTATACTAGTATATATAACCTCTTAAATATACTGAATATGATTGAAATATAATATAAAGTCTATTCTTTCTCTCTTTCTCCCTCATTTTACTATTCTTTTGCAAATATTTTAACATTGTATCAGAATGACCAATCATCTAATATGCCATTACCATCTCTTCCGCCTTTGCTATAACTGTCATTGCCATGTTTAGAAGCCTTGAAGGTTCCTATTGCCAATCTATCAATCTCTAAATCCCTTATTTTTTAGTAGATTTGTAAAATCTCTATTTTTCAGTAGATTAATATCTAAAGATCCTTTATTTTTTGATGAATCCATAGCTCCTCTCCATTACTTTTTTTTTTAGTTTCAGATCTTCTATCATCTCTCCTATCATTGCTTGGTCTCTCTCTCCATCTTTGGTTTTACTTGCTACCTTCGACTCTTTCATAGTGCCTCCATTTACAAAGATTAGTGACCTTCAGCAACCACCTCTCTGAGCATCAGCCCCTATCCCAACCATTTATCTTCTCATTGCCACATCACATAAAGCAACCACAATAAACGACATCTCAGTTTGCTATATTAACATAAATAAACACAACATCCTACCACATCATTATTTGTCTAGCTGCAATGCATGCTACATCAATTGTTTTGCTATATCATTATAATGTAAGAGTCATGTTAGCTACTAATAAGACACAACAATCCATATCATCAAATATATTAGCAAAATTTGCCATCTCGGCTCCATACCGAAGCCAACCTATTATTATATCAGTATGAAGCTGTTCGACATACTAAATATTGTATGCTCTCCATATCGCATACCAATATCCAACCAATATGGTTCCATACTATCTCGAACCTATATACCCCATACTATCCATTTGGTGTGATACTGTAAATCTTGTATCCTAGTCAACTACATCAATTTGCTACATCATCAGATATGTCAATAAACCATATCCATAGATATATCAATTTGTCATGTTAATCAGACATGTCGACAAACACACCAGTCTACCATGACACGTCAATCTACCATGTTAGTCAACCACATCAGTTGACATGTGAATCTGTCATATGGGATTCTAAGTTGCTAGGTCAACTTTTGATTTGCCATATCAATTTTTTTTTTTAAGCTGCTATGTTGGCTCCGATTCCGTCATATCAGATTTTTTTTTATCATATTAGCGTAACACATCAATCGATAATATCAAATTTTGAACTACTAAATCAGTTCTTGCTCCGCCATATCAGCTTCTAAGTTGTGAGCTCCTAATATGTCATACTAGATTCTGTACTGTCACATCAATAACCATATTTACTTCTGCATTGCTATATCAACTCCTAATACTATAACAGCTTCTGAGCTTCTATGATAGCTCTTGGTCTACCGCATTAGTTTCTATGCTGCTATGTTGGCTCTTGAACTCTCATTTTAGTTTTTAAGCTGCTACATCAACTCTTAATCTACCATCATGTTAACTTTTAAGCTACTACGTTAACTCTTGCTCTATTACCTCAGCTTTTGAGTTATTACTTTAGTTTCTGATCTGTCATATTAGCTTTTAAGTATGTTCGCAATTTGGCTTCCAAACTCAAGTTGGCACCTAGAGTACAATCTTGAGTTTAAGAAGATGTTAGCATGATTTTAGATGATCACATAATTTTAGATATTATATGATTTCAAACATCACATAATTTTGAGGATCATATAACAATCTATACTAGTCTATAATATTTTTGTTTGTTAGCATGATATTGTATTAGTCTATATTATTTTTCTGAGATGAAGTTTGTACACTAATATATATAATCTAAATATAATTAAAAACTATAAAGTATTTTCTCTCTCTTTTTCTCTCATTTTACTTGTCTTCTGCAAATACTTTAAGAAGTGTAGTCAAAATCTTTTGGATCAAAAGGTCAGTTGATTCTCGTCCTACATTATATAAGGCAACCAAAACTCTAGAAGTCATAATAATAACTTATTATCACACCTCTTATAACATACAATATTTAGGATTTCTACCAAAGCACTGCACAGGGAAGGCTCTTTTAAATTCCCATGATAGGATCTCTCCCTTGCTAGATGTGGTCTAGACATGAGCATCTGTCGTCTCTCTCTCTCCCTAAAAGTAACAGTGAAAGCAGCATAAAGTATAATAACACGAGCAAACACGGAAAAAAGTGGGTTGGATGGGTTTAGAATTTCATACATCTCACAAAAAAAAAAAAAAAAAGTTGTGAATTTCAGAGGGAGCCGAGTGATGCCAGGGATGTCACCATTAATAATATCAAAAAGCTCAAATGAGTGAAACAACAATAGTTACTTAGTGGATCATGATTATGGTATTCATTTGGGAGACCAGAAAGCCAGTCAATTGGGAGACCAATTGATACATTATAATATTTTCTGTTGTTTTTTTACATTGGCTGAAATATTAAGAGCCAATATTTCATTATGTATCATGCTGAGTGCCTTACAAGTATCACGGATGATGGATGTGAGGAGATTCTTCTCAGAATATTTCCATTCAATTTTATTTTTGCAGAAAAAAAGTTTTACTTATATTCGAACACCACCATCTTACACCACCCTCGATTGCTTGTTCAGCTTTATGACAGTCAGGCATGTGCACTGAAGCCTTTCTTTTTTTTTTTTTTTTTTTAAGAAAATGCTTTGATTGGGTTTTATTGTTCCACTACCCTGCTCCCATCACCAAACAAATGCGCGGATCTCTCATATGAAGGGGTTATAAATTGTCCGATAAAGATGAAAACATGATGCTTCTGGGAAGAAAAAGAGAAAAAAAAGAAAATTAGAGGGAAAAAAACCAAGTGGTTTTCCCTCGCACAACCCCTTGAAGCAAATGAATAACTTGGCTGAGAACAAAGATAAGATGAAAACCGCAGTAATTACTGAACGGGAGATTTCAATAATTGGAGAGTTCTTTGCAGTCCATCAGCGGAAAAAGAAAGCACAGATGAACAAAGTTTTTTCTGCCATGCATCACTTCTCAGTTCTGAACCTCATTATTTCGATCTATTAACCAATTTCTCAAGCACTTCCATTTTAGGTCTTTGCCTAGTGTCCATGGCCCTATTGAAATGAGTACCTTTTGTATTCGCAAAAACTGACAAAAAAAAAAAAAAAAAGAAGGCGAAAAAACAAAGAAAAAAAAATAGTACAAGGATTTGAGGCTACACCACTGGCCATCCGTCTCACGTCCAACACCCCCTTAGGGTTTTCCAGGAAAATATAACAGAAGATAAGGAGGAGGTAAAGCAGAAAAAACCAGTCAAAGGCACTACAAGCGGCACACTTGAAAACAGCAATTTGATTGGTAATTATCTGGATGCACTCCGTGAGCATAGTTGAAATGAATGAAACGCGTTGCAGCAGATGCTGAAGGATTTGGAATAAATTGTAGGAGCATTCACTATAGGACAATTATCAGGTGAATGAAAAGATGCAAAGAAATTTATATGGAAAGATAAAAGTTGGAGGATCATGAGAAGTCTACAAATCCGTATAGTCACAAGATAGAGATCACCTTTTAAAATGGATTTGGGAATCTCCAAAATCTATGCATAGCAGGAGCTATGGCCTCTGCAGCTATGAACGCACAGGAGATAAATCAGCCGTTAAGATATCCAAGCATCCAATTAAGCTTGTAAAACATACTGAGGAATGCAGGTGATAGCCATAAAGATCATTCTTCCAAATTGCCTTGTATCGAGTGATCAAGCATTTCCAAGCATAATTACAAGCAACTGCATCCACATCAAAATAATTCTCTTAGTGAAACATCACTGCCTTTTCAGAACCTAAATGAACTCTTCTTGGATCTGCTTCTAGTTCTGAATGAACACAACAAAAGCAAAGGAGCAAAAGGTGAAATCTGAAATCAATGTGAACCCAACAAGGGTGAATATCATGCATCCTCATCTAAACTACAATCATATATGCACAAACTGGGGTGAGAAAAGGAGACCATCACACTTAAAATTACAAATAGATAGGAGAAAAATGAAGGCCCTCAACCTACACAACAACCCAATAAGCATCACCCTATCAAAGAGACTGCGCGTCATAAGATTAGCCAAATTTCAGCATCACTTCCACTGCATTACAGCAAGTCATGTCAGATGCAGACTGACTCTGATTTTTGCACCCTCAAATTGGATGATCGCAGGGTGATCGGTGCTGATTTTGACCATCAAATCAATGAAGGAAGAACAAAGTAAAAGGAAACAAGAAAGAAAAAAACAAAAAAGAGAGAAATGGATCTCTTTGAGAATCCTGAGCTGCTTTCGATTTGAATTCATTGTCATTGAAGGTTCCGCATCATCCATGTTCCTGTACATCATAAATTCTCTTAGAAGTCTGTAAGGGTATAAATAGCAAACTAATTCAATTTAAAAGAACACCATCCAGAGTCACCATCAGGATTTGAGAAGAATATCTGCTAATTATTTTATTATATACAGCATTACAGGATTTGAGACTTTATAAGATTTCCCTTTGTCAATTGATTTCTTTTGACTGCAGCAGCAAGATACTATTTCTGATTTGCAAGTTGAAATGCAAAGTTTACTGCAAGAAGAACAATTAGATGTGATAACATTAGTTTGACAAGATGCGAATGAAGGATAGAAACAAAAGCGAATCCAAAATTCTACTAGACCTGAAATGCATATATGAAGAGGATATAAGGCACTGTATAACATGGAGAACTACATCAACCTTGCAGCACTAATCAAAGGGCTTGAGGAGGGGAGGGGAAGGGTTCGGAGAATATCGCAAAAGGGAGTGACGGCATGGTGGAGGAGAGAGAGAGGGGGAGGATGGCAGTGAACATTGAACAGCAAGGGGCTGCCTTTATCTATGAACACTGCAGCAGTAGTGAAAATTTTGGAGATTGCGGCAGCTGCAACAACTAGTTCTGAATGGTATAAGGGTGAAGATGTGAATACAAGCTAATCAGGGAGGAGAATGGGGTAAATGGATGACAAAGCAAAACAAAGAGAGAGGCCTTATTTGAAACTTCAGGTGGGGGAGGATTATGGTTGGATCTTTGCTTATGATCCAAGGTCTTTATATCCCAGAAACTAGATCTCCATCTGATGGCTGAACTTAATAAATGTTTCAGTTGTTATCTAACAGCCAATAAAATTCCATTATATGCCAAGTTATTCATGTAATACATAAAATACTGATATAAATATTTTATTGATAAAAATAAATTTAAATTCGTAATACTTATCTGTTGTTCATTTATATATGGTGGCACTTAATGAAGCCAGACATGGAAGCTAATGTCTAGCTTGTTCATATTTTGAGCTTAAAATCCTAGCTCAAGCTCAGATCATTTATTAGTCAAGCGAGTTGATGCTGAGTTTAGAGCAAAAAGTGAGCTGCTAATGTACAAACAGCTTGCTATATGGCATTACATTTGATGAGACAAGGCTTCTGCAGTGCTCATCACCTAATCAAACTGAACTTGGAAATATCTAATGAAGACAACCCAACATCAAAATAATCTAGATCTAGCATCAGTCCTGATGGATTACAGGAGAGATTATAATCCCTTGTTTCTTTCCACAATGATAAATCTCCTTCCCTTTTAGCCATAAATTATTGTAGACATATCAAGGTTAGGCTCAAAGGGTTCAACAACTATAAATGGCGGTCAGCCATTGTAAAGCTATCCTGAGATGAACCGTACTTGAAATTCCCTTCTCTTTATAAGTCATGATTTTTTTCTTCCTAAATAGATCACAGCATATGCTAAATAGATGCTACTGCCAGAGTTGACAGAGGATTCTCCCATGGATTTTTATGTCATTGGCTCTTCAAAAGCCAAAAGCAGGCTTCGTCAAACTGTCTTCACCGATGAAATTTCCATTGTTTGTTCAATCTTAGTGATTGGCACAAATCATCCTTCCAGTGGAAAAGATCATATGCACATTTAATCAAGACACTGGATCATGTTTAGTACAATTCTGTGTTGGATCATTTTTAATAGAATTCTTACTTCAAGCCCTAGATGCTGTCTTTTCCCGTCTTGAGAAAATGCAAGCATCCTTGTTGTTTGCTAATCCTCTATCCATGTCTTGTGTTCATCATCATATAGATGAACTCGATGCACATCTCCTTGACCATAAACATATTACGTTTGTGTTAGTTGATCCTCATTGACAAGATCTTCGATCTACTTTTCTGTAAGAAATTGCAAACTGTAGATTGAAAAGATTGTAAGCAATTAAATCCACTATTACATGTGGAAAACCTTGAGCCCGAACAAGCTTATAGAAATGCCTCTAGACAACTATGAACAAGAAAGAGGAAAAAAGATTATAGGTAAAAAAATTATTGCCCCTATTCCACCCTTTTTTAAATACAAACTATCTTGTCCACCCTTTTTCTCTGAGTGGTAAAACAAAGCATTCTATCAAAAAAAAGAGATCTCCAGTCTTTTTCATTTTTATCCTAAAGGATGGTCAGAAACCATTGTTTTTTTTTCTCTTTCTCTGAGTTGAGAGTGCTCATGAAACAATTGGAACCCCATATTCCTCATGATATCAGATTATCAGCCAATCAGACTGATTTGAAAAAGAAACAGATTAGATAACAGTTCCATCAGAACTTTATCTACAGCACCTTCTCACCTGAGCTCTTTAGAAAGCATACAACAACTAACTGATCACAACAAAGAAATAAAACGGGATAAAAGAATCACTTGGTTTCCAGTATCGTCAATTGTTCTTAGCAAAAGAAGTTTATGATTTACAAGAAGATGCGGAGTCCAACTCACACAATTAGCAATCTCTTTGATCCTCAACTTGCAATCTCTTCTATCCTTCTAAGTGAAAGTTAAACAACTAAGTGGAACAAAGTTCTCTACCCAACCATCTAAAATCCAAGCACTGAGAAGTAGACAGCATAAAAAAGGAGGAATCATTAGAAATAAATCTGAAGATCTGATTTACAATAAAGTAAACTTCTGTTTATCAATCAGATCTAAGAGTATGAATGGACAAGAAAAAAGGACAGTTTTCTTAAAGTCTACACCAAACGGGTAGATGACAAACATCAGTATCCAACATAGCGTGACAAACATTTAAGTGCACCATAAGATTAGACTATTAGACTGTGAATTGTTTACCTATGACTACTAACCACAAGTTCTAGGATAGTCATTGGATGGTGCACATAAGTAATTCCAACTAGTCAAGGAAATATTTTTTTGATTACCTGGATTTGATCCTCATCACCCAAAAAACACATCAACTGCATGTGAGATATAAGTTGGCAATTTCTAACCCAGACCCACAAATCTGCCTGTAGCTGCCTAAATAAATGAATTTGGGTGAAGAGTCTTTTACAGTCAGCTTGAATTTGGTTCAATGAGACTACGTCAATCGTAAATGGGTTGAGTTCAGGTTTGGCACCAACATCCTGTAGGTGAATATGGGTTGCTCAGACCCTCCATCACATACCTAGGCCCCCCAAGGATGCTGGTAATATTGCAATGCGCTATGCACTACCCAGGACTTGGTAGTGAGTCAGAAGGCCGTACATTTTATTTTTACGAGAAAGAACAAAAAGATGCTGAAAATAAAAGTCACACAAATAACTGTTCAGGATGCAACATGTTTTATGCTCCATCTTACCTTTCTCTCAATTTATTTGATGTAGAATCCCAGATCCTTCTTTCTGGTTGTCTTCTTCTTCAATTTGTTAATGTACATAAACTGATAGTTGAAGCCATAATTGGATTGGTTGGTTGATGGATCCATATAAGAAAATTGGGTTAGACAATTTTCAACTAGGTCATAAATGTGTCAGGTATGACTTGAGGCTTGTTTGACCCGATCTGTTCCCATCATCACCCTTACTTCTAGATCTTTAGAGATCTCCTTTCAAAGCCATCAGAAGCTGAATATACATCATCTGGTTCTTCAATTACCTTCCCAACTTGGTTGATTTGACTGGCAAGTAAAGCATCAATAGGACATCTATACCATATATTCTTATTTAGCTGACACAACCAGATCTTAGACTGATGTTACCATAACTCCAATAAAAAGTCCAAAGCATGTCCTCTTTTTTGCATCCTAGAAGCAAACCACTATTCTTTGTTCTATCATGCTTATTTTTATGGTGTTAAAATCCTTTTTTCAAATCAGATAGAAAAAGATGACAAAAAGCGAGCGAGCGAGAGAGAGAGAGAGAGAGAGAGAGAGAGACCGGGGAGGGGGGGTGATGTGGAGGATAGGGGCTTAAATCAAGTCTATAATCCAAATGAAAATACCTTCAGCGAATCCAGCATTTTTTAAAATAAAAATAATAACACTTTTACTTCATAGTATTATTTTTCTTAAAAAAGAAATCCATACAATGATCTTTCGAAGGCAACATAGCCAATTATGCAGTTCATATCATTCCAGATTTACTTAGATAACCTCGGATAAAAGTGTTGTCTAATTGCAATCTTAAACTTGAAGAAAACCTTTTCTTTTTTGTGAATGTACTTTTCAATCACATCCAGCTTCCTTCTCTCCCTTTTAGATTTCGTTCATTCAAATTTCAAAGGCATGGTTGATCATGTGAAATCCTTTTAAACTTGCCATCACTAAGAACACCCTCCTTGCTGTCCAGTATTTATAAAGCATGATTCTTGCTTTCTTCTCCCTTCACTATTAATGTGGCGGTCTATATGCTCCAAATGTCATTTATGGCTGTTTGCATTGCATAAACTTGCCCATAGCTAATCTTGAATGCTTGGAGCATGCAAGGGATGCTCACAAGTTGAGGAAACAGTAGATTGTTATTCTTGACTTGGCAAATCAGTAAATGATTTGGATCTCATTCTTGGATGAGGATTGGTTAGGATTATAAGATCTAGAGCTGTATCATGCATCATGCAATCCCTTAGCTTGTAAGATTCAACCTGATCATGTTGTTTACATATTACATAATGTGGAAGTCCATTTTATACAATTTATTGGGCTATGGCTTTTAGAATTACTTAATTATCCTTTATAACTTCAAGCATATCAAATTAGCACTTGTCATAATTTTTGGCTTCTAAAGAGTACAAAATAAAGAAAAAATAGAATTTGCAGAATTAAGATTTAGATTTTCATATTTTGAACAATTTGTTGAAATTTTGTTCCTTTTTGCCCAAAATATTCTACCAAAAAGGATAACTGAATTGATAGGTCATATATAAATATCTTGAATAACCAGAAATGATGCTTGTCTCATTGACATGTATATGATGGTGGAAACTAGATTTGTTATGTGAATGGCTTTTTATTCTTCATGCATCTACTTTATAATTTCTCAACTTTTACATTTTTAAAATTTTTTTGAAGAAATATGAAAAGAAATCAATTTGTTGAAATTTGGTTCCTTTTTGCCAAAAAAATTCTACCTAAAAGGATAACTGAATTGATAGGTCATTAGGTTGTATATAAATATCTTGAATAACCAGAAATGATGCTTGTCTCATTGACATGTATACGATGGTGGAAACTAGATTTGTTATATGAATGGCTTTTTATTCTTCATGCATCTACTTTATAATTAATTAATTTGTCAACTTTTACATTTTAAAAAAAATTGAAGAAATATGAAATGAAATCTAATGATCAATGATCATATCCATGATCAATCCAATTTAATCCCCTCTATGATTTACAACTTAATGCTGTTCCTAACAACATTAGTCCTATAATTCTTCATGTGATGATTGGAGGACATGAAAACTCAATTTGGCATATTTGGTATGATCACTTGTTCTAAAAGTGATTAGGACAGAACTACAATTTTCTTTTTCTCTTCAATATGGATAAAAATCATTGAACCTCAATTATCAATCATCCATTGACTTCTCCAAGCAAATGGTACAATGATTCATGCAGTCTAGATTACTGTCATGTTGCTGTATCTTGTTGCAGCCTCTCATCCCACTATAAGGGGGGAGACCAAATGTGGCTTGAGATCAAAGATCAAGTAAATCTGAGTTTTCAAGTTCAAAATCTAATTCTAAACCACAAATTTTGATCTTTTCTCACATTCAGCAAGGTGGTTTGAATTCACAGCCTGCAGGAAATTCCTAAATCAAAATATCAAATGAGAGAAGCTTCAACTCTGTTCTGAAAATAATATAGGATTTCCTTCTTTTTTTTTATTTTTTGGCAGATGGTCCCAAATTGCAGCAACCTCCCTTTCTTTTAAACAGTAAACAGCCTCCATTTACTTGACTGGGACTACTCTCCAAAGAAAGAGATTTGTAGATTTTATCCAAATAAGGAAGACAAATGATAACATCCTTGAAGAAAATAGGGGCTCATTGGCAAGACAAGAAACAGGATGGAGAGGATAGTTGGCAAGAGATTTTGCCTGACAACACCCAGAAAGTACCACCTGTTGCCATTAGCTTATAATTGGCAGGCCCCCACTTGCTAAAATTTGCCATAGAAGGGCCTACACTTGTTAAATTGTAGTCCCCTACTAACTAAAGAACAACACAAATAGTTTTCAATTATGAGCTTATTGAACTGAGACTTCCTACTTGTAGCCATCAACATCCAATGTCTTCCCTGACTACATTAATGTTCCCCAGCTATTTTGTAGACCAATAGAAGATCAAAGATGATTAGAGACAGTGGCAATAATGATCATCATACAAAATATTGTATCAATAATAATAACAATATTTGCCACCATAGGCTATTGTTGAATCTTTGACTGATCCTAGATGTCAAATATTAAGCATGCCATATATTGACAATCATAAAGGGATCTCATTTGGTAATAATGATCAATTATACATAATACTCGATTAAGAATAAACACACAGGGCAAGCTACAAAGAGTTTGCATATTAATCAGTTTCAATGTGATAAGACAATTAAATGAAAAAAGGGTCATGACAAAACCCGCAGCAAGATCATCAATAAAAGCCTGGAAAAATTTCATCATTTAAGGAGTGTCTTGCATCTGTAATGCACATTTTTTTCCCTATTTTTCAAGATGGATCACATGGCATGGAAGGAAAGGGTAAGTACAGAGGATAGGTGTCCTGTTTCTTATTCTTTCCTCCGTTTTCCCATTATTCTTTTTTCTCCTCCATCTCCTGTGGACAGTGCACAGGAAAAGCAATGCTTTGGAATCTGGTAGGCAACCATATTAAGCCAACCTCCAACTCTTTTCCATTATAAATAGGTTGAGTTAAGGTGCCTCAAAATCTTAAAAGTTGATACAGTCATACAGGCATCACTTCAATACAGTATACTGGAAGCACTATAATGGCTTATCAGACATACCTTCCAGGAAGCATCTGTGATGTATTTACTGAACCTTAGGAACTACCAAGCCGCTTGGCCCTGTTGTCTTGCTTTTTTTCTGCCCAGATAGCAGCAACCTCTTTCTCCATGGCAGTAACTTCCCTTTTCATTTTCTTAGCCTCCACTTCCATTGCTTTAGTCAAAGTGTCTACTTTCTTTGCCAATATCTTCATACCAATATAAAAGAACCAAGAAGTTAGGTGGATTTTGAAAAGCCTCAATGCTTAAATGTTAAAATGCCAAAAGAGTATGTACCTCAATTGCATCATCCTTGTCCTTCAGGCTTTGAACTTTCTCATGGCCTGCTTTCCTTAAGGTGATTACCTCCTTTTCCAACATGTCATACAACAACCCAGAGACTATCATTTGTGTCAGCATTAGTTAATTCCACAGGCTTCTCATCTGGATTCTCCTTCCAACTGTTATTTGTTTTGCTGTCTCTAATACCATCAGAAGATCTATTCAATGAATGGCCTATTCCATTTGCAAGGACTTTGCCCTGGTCAAGTGACCTGGTGCCTCCATCAAATGACTTTGATGTTCCTTTTGCATGTTTCAGCACTGCACTGGTGCTCCTAGAGGAAGTGGATTTCAATTGAAAAGATGATGATCTCCTAGGCAGAAAGCCATTAGGAGATGACTTGGATGCACACTCAGCTCCACCAAGGGATTGGCGACGTGAAGGACCATTAGTTGCACTCTTCCCTTCTACACTGGTGTGGCTGGAACAACTAGGGGACATTCTCAATCCCTCTTCTAATATTTTGATGCGCAACTGGAACTTCTCCTGAGAAATCAAAAGAATGATAATGTAATTGTTTCCATGTAACTTAACAAGGCAAATCTGATCAGAATCGAGAGGTATGATTGCAAGTTTTACTTTTAATTGAGGTTCAGATCTTGCAGCACGTTGTGCTACATAAAGCTTATCCCAAAGCTGCTGCATTTCTCCCTGCAAAAAATATTTTGAAGTAGAATAATTCCTTATTCACACTAAAAGTACACAGGTGGGCTGCAAGAAAGTAGTACAAATATTAAAAACCAAAGGCATCTCAGTGCACAAGGTTCCTACCACTGTGAGGTCTAGGGAGGGTCAGATGTATGCAGCCTTACTTCTATATACAGACAGGATATTTCCATGTCTCTGACTAGTGACACCCAAGTCATGTTAGAGCAACTTTATCGTGGCACCAAGACCCGCCCTCAAGAAAATAGTATAATAAATATATAACCAGGAAAAATAACAATGACATAAAGAAGTATCTTATGACATATATTTGAATGGAACGGATCAGTAAGAGATACAGTAAAAAATTACAGCTTACTTGCATGAATCTTCTCTCTTTAAGCCACTGTCTAACAGGCATGACTTTATCATTAGGATCTTTCCATTCATTTGCTACTATGACTGCAACTCTATTTGCTGTAACTTTTGCAAAGGCAAGTTCACGGTCAAGGGTTTTCCTCTCTTCCTAAATAAATAATGCATATTGAGGAACATGGTAGGTTGTGAATGAGTAAGAGCACTACAGGTGGTTCTTGAATCCTGGCAGGGACTAAAATGGTAACGTAAAGAACTGTGTCAAATTCCAAAATCTGCATGAAAGGAAAATGGCTCACATTCATCTCCTGAACTTTCTGCTGATAATCTCTCACAGCATTTGCAGCTGCACCTCCAGCAAGAACAGCCTCTTCTAGCTCTTGAACAGTCTGGCTAAGCTGTTCAACCTCTGCAACTTTTTGACGGTGTAATTTGTCCAATATCTTGTTGTCTTCCTAAAAATGCAAAAGATAGGCAACTCGAACACCAAATTCATCTCTATAATAAATAGGCTCAGTCATCCTTTCATCTCAATCTGTTTCACTAACTCTTGGTTATTGTTTTGTAGATCATCCACCATGGAAGCCTTTGTCAAAGCAATCTGTACAGTTCTTTCTGCTTCTAGCAATGCTGCCTCCTGTGATTTGGTTAGATGATCCAATGCCCTGTTGTCATCCTGCAGCTTCACAATCTGCAAAATAGTAGCTCTAGTGAATTGTGCTGTCTTGTACTTTTTATTCGCAGTAAAAAGACAAACTCAAATAGTAAAACCATTATAAGCAATTACAGGACATCTTTTAGTTCGCTGGAAAAGCACATCAGAGCTGTCACATTGCTAGCCAAAAGTAGTCCTCACAATGCTACATATGATTTACTAAAGAAGGCAAGATGCCCTGACATCACTTCATGGTCATGCACGAAGAGCATATCAACAAGTGTGGGTACAAGCTTTGGCAGTCCTTCCCCATTTGCAGTTCGCTCTTTTGGAGCAATGCCATATATGAACTCAGGGAAATCAAAACTGTCTTCATATATTTGCTATTTGGCATTATTTTAACAGACAGATTGTTTTAGATTTTATATTATATCAGATGAACAATAAAACAAAAACAGGGTCCTGTGTATATTTTCTAGTGAGGAGACAAAAGCACCAATTAAGCCACTGTACCAGCATTCACTACATAGCTTGGCGAAGGTGACGCTTATAAGAAAGTCCAGTTTCACTACTATGGTTGGAAATGTTGTACAAATAAATGAAGTAAAAAAAAAATAGTAATATACTAATATGTACGTTAGGAGAAAAAGAAAAGCAGTATTCAGCATAACATTTAAAAGCTTGCAAGCAATTCTTGAACGGTCCACAAATTTCTAAAACCAAGAGCATTTTAGTAAGAAAATATATCCTATGGCATACTCCAGCATCATTTTAATTTCTGATAACCAGGGGGATCAAAATGGAAAGCTTTGATGTACAGGACCATGGTATGTAATACCTCCTGGCAGGCAAGCTTTAATTCTGCCTCAACTGGTGCCAGAATGGCTTCAAGAGGAGGCATGTTATCTTCCCTTTGAGCAGCATGAACTCTTCTAAGAGTAGCTTCTGCAGCAAACTGGGCAGCCATGGATGCTTTCTTCTCATCATTTATCTTCTTGATTTCAAGATTCTGTGGAATTCTGTGTTTCATCAACCTCTATCTCCACATGATAACTAAAAATAGTGGGAACGAAAATAAGATATCCTGTAGGTACTTTGTTTTCTAGAAGAGATTCCATTAACTTGAGCTTCTCCTCCATCTTTGCCAATTGCTCCATAAGCTGGCAGAAAAGATAGCATAATTGCATCCAAGAATAGGCAAAACTCAGCTTTCTACAACTTTTCTTATAGCAAGGCTTATAACAATGAACCAAACCTAAGTTTGCTATTTACCTATATCAAAAATGGTAATTTGGGGGAAATAGGAGAAATATTAGACAAACATGAACTAAAGGAAGTCTTCAGTACCAATTTAATAAATTGTATCAAGTTATGACTTATTTCTTGGAGTCAATAAGTACAGCTTAAATTTCCAGAGACTAGTTCCTACTGAATTGTTGAGATTAAATAAGATCTCTCTGATCTAGATAGATGGAACAATAACATGCATTATATCCAGTTCTTACAGCTAGAGAAATATGCAAAGAAGTATCTCCATAGAGGAACCTGATCATAAAGCATATCAATTTGTTCCGCCATATCTAAATGAAAATTTTCATGATAAAATGCTAGACAATAAAACTAAATATTATAAAAGATAACAGAAAATTGAGAACTTTCCAAATCGAACTCAATCTACAAAGAAGAACAAAAAAAAGGAAGAAGGAACTTTGACAATGATACCAGAGAAAAAGGCCTAAACTAATCGTCATTCACATAAGACTCGCATAAATAAACAAGCGAAAGAGACTTCCGTAAAAAATGAGGTAATGATAAGAGAAGGGAACAAATATTCAGTAAAGTTTATGTTCGTTTGAATGCCCAATATAATAAAGAGGAAGTAAGAGAGAACTACATCTTCCACCGCTTTCTCTCTGGCTCGCTCTGACAACTTCAGCGCCTTAATCTCCGCATGAACCTCCCCCCATTCCCGCTCCTTATCTGAATAAAAATTAAATCAAACATAAAAAATCCAATTATTCCGGAGCCTACGAGGCGACGAAACTAAGACGAGACAATCGAAATCCACGCGTTCGGACCACATTCCCACCTCTGACTTCATTCTCGAGCCGACTGAGCTCCACCCTGACCGGATCCGATCAGTGCAGCAGATTTATGAATTCCTCGGCATCCAAGCTCGCCCGGATCGGCGCTCTTCGCCAGGGCGCCCCCGCCGACCTATTCTCCCCCTTGAACATCCCCGACGCCAGAAGCAATGGCGCAGCATTGCCGCCAGCCGCCTCTGCCGAGGATCCCTCCCCACGGCTTCTCGGATCCGCCATTGGGGGAAAAAGTGGGAGCGGTTCAAGAACGGAGTAAAATCGCTCCTACTTGGCGGGCACAGGGTTTTTTCTGGCCGAGGGAAGTTTTCTTTTCTCCTTTTTTTTCTAGGGTTTCGATTCGTCGATCGAGGAGAAAATGGAGCGAAGGGAACCCTATGTTTCTCTTTTCTTTCTCCTTCTGTTCTTCTCAGTGGGACGAGTGGGAATGGGCGGCCTTTCATGTTATTATATTCATGTAAATTACCTTTCAAGTCTTCAGGAGCATCGCCGTTGTGCATGCTGTCGACCGTCGGCTGTTTTTTGGTGCTACCGGAGCCGTTATAACTGTAGACGGTCGGCTGTTTTTTGGTGTTAGCGGAGCCGTTATAACTGTTTTATAATGTTTCTTGCGTCATTTTTATTTTATTTGGGAGGTAGAAAGGGTCTTTTACAATAAAATAAATATTTAATAATTGAATGTGATTTATTAGTAGACCTATATTTTACTTATTAGTATTCCATAAGTGGCATGCATTAGATGAGTTTTAAGAAGGCAAATAGAAAAATCAAGAAGATTGAAGTCTTCTTGGGACGGAAAAAAAAAAAAAAAAAATCTAAAGTCTTCTTGGGACGAAAAAGAAAAAAAATCTAAAAAGATGATGGAATTGGATATATATATATATATATATATATATATTATATATATATATATATATGATGCATCTAGGAGGTGGTATGGATGTTGTGATTAGGGCATTGCAATCACCTTGTAGCAAATGAAAACAAACAGCAACGAAATAGAAGTAAAAATAGTTTGGATATGGTAAAAAATAGAGCCACATTTGGAGTTAGACTAAAAGAATTCTTGTTGTTACATGGAAAGATATTTTTCTTCTTCAATCATATATTATAATAAATATAAAGAGTTGTAATTACTTAAAAATTATACAGTTTATTATCTAGAGTTAACTTTTTGGCATTAAACTAGTTACAGTCATGCTCCAACCTTTGATAGATGAAATTAATACTGCACCTCAACCCAGAGCTGTCTTAGCACGTACACCATATTGTTTGCATGACCTACCAACTAGATGTTTCACGTATCCTATCAATTATGTTAAAGTCATATTTTTCTTACTCTACATGATTTTTATAATTAAGTACAAATTAATAAGTTTCATACAAAATTAGACTCGATAACATTATAATCCATGCAGCATCAATTTAGTGATGCATAATACACATGTCGATGTATATAAGATATACATAATCATGTAGATGATTATTTGAAGGATTTTTTCTTCTATTAATGATTAACTCAAATACTAATATACCAATCCACTCTTGATCTGAGAACTAGGGCATCTTCTCATCCAAGTGATGGCTCCCTCAATTTTGAGCGAGATCTTATGGCAATTCGGTGAAAATATATAATAGAAAATCAAGAAAACACGATGATTGGTGGTAATGGAGGAGGCTTCAACAGTGGAATGCTTAGAGCGGGCAATAAGATCGATTTTATAGACAAACTCCTAGGGTTTTGCCTAAAACCAATATGCACTAGAATCCTTTTCTCTATTGGAATTAGGGAATAGAAAGACTTGATCAAATCAATTAGATTACTTTTCAACAAATATTAAATAATTCAAATTATTGATTAACTAGTTCTCCCAAATACTTGATGATAAGGTAGTTGATTTAGGAATTATCTACTTAATAATCTTGAAGGTTTATCATGAGCTATCAATGACGTACTAAAGGATCTCTTTCTCCCTCTGCCTCTATGGTTTCTATTCAAATTTTCTTTCTTTTTAATATATAAAATAATGTGCATGTGTTAAATAGACTTACTCAAAGAACTCTCCCTCTCTCTCTACTATCTCCATTCAAATTTTGCATTTGCGGAAGTGAAGCTATAATCAAATAGATCTTGTGGTTAAATGTATTCTTTATCTTTACTATCTTCATCCAAATGTTGGATCTCTTTAATGAATCATTTAATGTGCATGTGATAAATATTAATAATCTTGATTGTTAATATATAATGCTATTATTGCTGCTGATTGTGGTAGTAAAGCCATGATCAAATAGATCTTGTGGCCAAATTTTTTCCTTTTTTTTCAAAATTTAAATATCTCTATTCTTTTTTTTTTGATGTATCTGGTCTCTATTATTAGGTGAATTGTCTGAAATTTTGTTGAATCATTGAAATTCCTTTGTATTTGTAGTTGATGTGCATAAGAACATCTTTATGTCATGGGAATCTAAAACCATCCTTTTATTTTTTGTAATAATAGCCTAGTTTTAAATTTTAAATGGCTTCCTAACAGCCCCCAACCTTCCCACCCAGTGGAAACCCTTTAGATGAATATTCAAGTAGAGTGAGTTATTATAAATGTATATTTTTATAGCAAATCAACATAATTTTATGATAGTTGCATGCATTTTTTTGATGTTTCAATGGTTGGAGTTGTCAATCGGGTGAAGGGCAAAAGCATTCAAAAATTTTTAGATTGCATTTTTTTTTCTTGATAAAAATTAAAAGTACTCCATATCTACAAAAGGTAAAATAAAATAATTATTTTTATAAAATTCTTTTGTATAACTTATAAGTGGATTAAAAATAAAGATAAAGGTAGCATTAAGGTTGAGGATCATGAAATTCCTAATAATGATCATTTTAATTATTTAGAATTGATTATTCATAAACAAAGGGAGATTAAAGAGGATGTTATACATATACATAGGATAAAAGTAGGATGGATAAAATAGATAATTAAAATTAGGACATTATATGATCACAAGATATGTTCCAAGTTGAAGGAAAACTTTTATATGATAGTAATACAACTAGCTATGCATTTTGGTACAAAATGTTAGGCAAATAAAAATATGTGCACAAGATGAATGTCATCAAAATTAAAATCTTAGATGCATGTGTAATAATATGAGAAAAGATATAATAGAAATGAAGTCATTTTTAAAAGGTCGAGATGACAGCAATTGATGATAAATTGAAAAAATAATAACGTAGATAATTCAAATATATATAAATGGGTTAAAGAATGCACCAGTATGAAGGGGTAGTTTGATACATATAGAAGACAATAGGGTACAGAAAAACAAAAATCACATAGAAAGAAATAGTAAGAAAGGATTTGATATTGTTCCTTTTTTAAGAAATTGTGGTCCTACATAGAGTAAGATGGATGATAAAATTTACATACCTAATCTAGCTAGTTTGGGACCAAAACTTTGGTGAGTTGAATTCAGTGGAGTACTTATATTTTTATTATAATTTTTTGATATGCATTTCATGTGCTTGGTATGCTTGGAATTGAAGAACATCTTACTTCTACTATGAAAGCAAAAATATACTAGGAAATAAATAGAAAAGTAAATTAGGTAAAATTGTAGAAATTATGGGGTAGCTACTTGGTGAGTCTTATGCCTTTTTATTTAGATTAGAAACCATATTAGATACAGCTAGACAATAAAGCAAAAACCACCAGCATGAAAAGAAGAGAAAAGAAGAAAAGTAGAGACTAAGAGGCATGTATTAGTAAAGTAGCCGAACCCAAACCACAAAAAATTATAATCAAAACTGCAGTCCCAATAACTTAACTAACACCATATTTACCATTGCATAGGCATTACTTTCAAGAATCTATAAAATATTTAATAACATATTTACCTTTTCATGCACATTAATTTTGAGAATCTATAAAAGATCTCATACCATATTTAACATTGCATGAGCTTTTGAGAATCTACAAAAGATCCAATACTATATTTACCATTGCACGGCATTAATTTTAAGAATTTATAAAAGATTTACCAGCAATCTGCTAAAATGTACCATGCCCACTGGAGTGTATATGAGTATACATTTAGAAGATTTACTATCTTATCACATCAAAACATTTCTAGGGGTATATATAGTCGGGCCTCTACCATGTCCTGCACCATAATTCGAATAGAGTGGAGGACGGTCATAAATGGGGCCCAAAAATCCTACATTTGCCTCTATAAAGTTCTGGTTTGCTGTTGTGTTAGTTATCTTCCTTGTAGCATCAGGTTAGTATCTTGTCTTGCACATGGATTGTATGATTTTTTTAATACTTTTCATGCCAACTCCTATTATTTGAATTTGTGATTTATTAGCACTTTAGCTATCAAATTAATCAAAATACTTTTCAAGAAATATTAAATGATTCAAATGATTGATTAACTAGTTCTATGAAATAATTTATGATGAGAGAATTTATTAGGAATTATCTGCTTAATAATCATGAATTGTCTAGAATATTGTTGAACCACTGAACTCTATATTTGTAGTTTATGTGCATAAGAACATTTTTATATCATAGGAATTATGAAATAAATTTTTTCCTTTTGGAAATAATAGCCCTGTTTTAAAAATTTTCAAATGCCTTCCTCACAAACCCCACCCTGCCCACCCGGTGGATAGACTTCAGATGTATATTTAAGTAGAGTAATTTATAATGAATGTATTTTTTTATAGTGAACCGACATAATTTTATGATACATACATGATTTTTTTTTTTTTTTTTCAATAGTTTGAGTGGCTAGAGTTGTTAATGGAGTGAAGGGCAAAAGCATTCAAAATTTTTATATTACATTTTTTTGTTGATTAAAATTATGAGTAGTCTACATCTACAAAAGGTGAACTAAAGCAGATCATTTTCACAAAATTCTTTTATATTGCTTATAAATGGATTAGATAATTAAAAGTGCTTGCTTATATCTCATCAGCTGCAGCTGGAGCTGTGAATGGTGTTGGACCTCCTCCAAACGAACTCTGCATTGGACCATGTAAAAGCTATCATTGGGATTGCACCACGGCTTGCAACAATCAAGGTTACTTTGCTGGAGCTGAATGTGTGCAACTAGCTCCTGGTAGCCCATATCAATATCGTTGTTGCAAAGTCTAAGCGGAGGGTAGAAGCCCAAAAGCCAATGAATAAGAATGGTTCCTTTGACCTATTTACAGAGTAAAATAAGTAGGCGTGAACTGTTTGATAAAATTCTCTCTTTCTTTCATGCAATTAGAGGGTAAATTACGTACTAGCCAAACTTACTCTCTCAACTATTTTTCACTTGTAATATAAAACTAAATCTCTCTTAAAAACTTAAAAAAGAAACAAAAGTTGGAAGAGCGTAACAAATCAAGATAATATAAGATGTTGCTGCAAGACTCCAGTCCGAGGCAAATGCAGCAGAGAGAGGATGCCAATCAGGGAGGGAGGCACTAAAAGAAAATTTACAAAACAAGTCTATTCATATTGAGAGTTCTACGGTAGAGGACCCTCCGATCGTTAAGCTTGAAAATAGTAGAGAAAAGAGAGAGAATGATGAGTGCAAGAGTAGGAGGTGTGATATTCTTCTTTCCGATTTGGCTTACCTGAAGGTCATCTTCATACCTCTTTATATTGAGGTGGAGCCACAGCCGCTAGCTGAAATCCATAGGTCGTTAGGCCTGATTCTTTAGGTCATTAGGCCACGTTCTGATAGATTGTTTAGATAGGGAATCTTCCCATCAAAATTGTTAGGTCGTTGTGAATTTTGCCCATATGGGCGAATGAGCTGGAGGTCCAAAATTGGACTAAGGCCTTATGCTGATGACTGCATTCGAGGCTCAGGAGTGCCATCCATCATCAAACATAGGGCTTCGTCTTCTGTCTTTGGTGAGATCCGATCACAAGGTCGGTAAAGTCTGACCTCGAGCTTGGTTGGTGTTCGAGCAAAGGGCCGATTGAAAGCTGATGAGGTGGCTGATCCTGATATTTGGTGCAAATCAAAATTCATCTTAATTCAAATCTTTCCTTTTGATTAAATCAGTTTTATATTTCAATCGAATAATATACAAAACCATCCAAAATCAAAATCAATAGATCATAACTCGATAATGAAATCAATGCTTTCGATAATGCATCAATAATATTCTATAATAGATTTAACCAATAAAAATATTATGCTTCATATTCATAAATCACAAATAATATTATTTAAAATTCAATGATATAAATACTATATATTTTGCCAATAAATCTAGAAAAAAAGAGTCGCATTACTTATCTCATATGTATTCAATAAATTCACATAATTTTATAAATTTATTTTCAAAATTTTCTTATTGAGACAACTACATCCCTATACATAATTAAGTTCAATAATAAAAAAAGATACAAATAATCTAGGTAAACATAATGAATTGTAGTTGCATCCATCAGTCTAGATCGATCTGATCATTATAATTTTATTCGCTCATGATCAAATTAGGTGGTTCGAAGTCTCTCTACTGGGTCAACTTGAACTCAGAGCTACAAAACTCAGACTTTTTACTGATTTCATAAATCAAGTAGATAGAGAATTTTGGAGAAGAAAGAAATTAATCAAAATAGAACATAACTAATCCAAATCCCAGTCCATTCGATGAAAGCAAATTAATCAAATCACGAATAAACTAATGTATATATAGTTCAACAGCAATCACAAATAATTGAATCTAGAAGAATTTAATCTAGCCAAGGTGGTTATCAGTATATTGTCTCATCACTGCAGACCAGAATCCTTTATTAAGCTTGAAAAAAATCATCAAAAGAAAATCCTTCACTGGATTAATTTTAGAAAGAGAAATAATTCTATAAAGAGAAAATCCATAGAGAGAGAAACAATCCTAAAGAGAGAAAGAGAGAGAAAAAAAGGAACAGAGAGAACTCTCTCTTCCTTTTCTTTTTTTTCCTTTCTTTCATTTGTTCCTATTGTGGTGTAGAGAGAGCTTTTTAGTCCCACATCGGTTATTAGTCAAGAGGAATATGACTTATATGGATTGGAACCTTCTCTCCTAACATGAGGCACCTTTTAAAGGATAAAATCGTGAGGCTCTAAATGATTAAGGCCCATTAAAGCCTAAAGGCCCACTGAAGCCTAAAGAAGGTCATGAGTCAAAGCAGATAATACCTCACGTATGCGGAAGCAAAGGTATAAGCCAATCATCTGAGCCATTCAACCCCTTGATCCATGACCACAACATTGGCACCGTCTGTGGAAAAGCCTCATATCCACACATACTCCCTTTGACTGGGGGGCTGTGTTGTGGTGTAGAGAGGGCTTCTTTAGTCCCACATCGATTATGAGTCAAGAGAAAATATGGCTTATATAGATTGAAACCTTCTCTCCCAAGTGAGGCACTTTTTAAAGGACAAAACCGTGAGGCTCTAAATGATCAAGGCCCATTGAAGCCTAAAGGCCTACTGAAGCCTAAAGATGGTCATGAGTCAAAACGGACAATACCTCACGTATGCAGATACGGAGGCATAAGCCAACCATCTAAGTCATTCGACCCTTTGACCACAACAGTTCTCTTTCTTCCTTTTTCTTTCTTTTCTCTTCTTTTTTTTCTTTCTTCTTCTTTTTTTCTTAATGGAGTAGGGGAGGTCCCCATTTGTTCCTTAGATTGGAGCATTGCTGATGGCTATGGTCGACGGCAGCTAGGGCCACGACAGCACAGCCCAAATATTCTAGATCGATAGTCAGCGATGACCATTAGCATCGTAAAAACCAGAAAGAGGAGGAGCAAAAGCAAAGAAAAAATAGGAGATTTTCTTTTTTAGATTTTTCGATGAAATTGGCGGTTGGCGGCATTATCTAATGTGATGGGAAGAACCAGAAAAGAGAGACGAAGGAGGGATGAGGCTTACTTTGGGCCAACAGGCTCTCCAACCTATTTCCGACAGGCATAGTGAGAGGTCACGACAAACTCGAAAGAGAAGAGAGCTTCTCCAATGATGATCCGAAGGCTGGCAGTGGGGGATTTCATAAGAGACTTGGTCCTTTAAATAGAGGTGAGGGGGAGAACTTAGATTCTCTCCTAGCCTCTAATTTTGAGTACATCAGGAGTCTACCATTACAAGGGAAGAAGACTCCCATTAGGAGTCTTCTCTCTATTTTTCTCCCCTTTTTTTATTTTTTTTGGTGCTTTGAGATTTTTGTGGTTGCTGGGGTTGGGATATTATATTCTCTCCTTCTAAAAGAAATTTCATCATCAAAATTTTTTTTGCTTAGATTCTCAAAATTTCAAGATTACTTTTACCTCAACTCATAGTCATCCTCTACTTTCAAAATTAAATTTTCATCATAATATTTTTCAAATTAGATGCTTAATTTGATTAACTTAAAAATAATTTAGACCACTATGCTTCTGTTGCACACTCTAATTCAAATCCATCAATACACTTGTGTCAAATTTAGGATTTCTAAGTTATGTCATAAATAATATAAGTTATCATCCCAATATCTCTAATGTCTATCTATTTATACTCATATCTATATCTAATTTTATATGTCATAATTTATCCACTTATGCTCTAACACTATATAAATTATTATGCTCCTGATCTGAGATCGTGAGCCAGAGGTCATGGCAATTATGCATACTCATGAAGAACTCCCTCCACAAGTATTCAAGGTATCTCATCGTAATATTGTAAAGCAACAAAGGAATAAAATTTAAATAATTAATGTTTAACTTTAATTCAAATAATTAAATTAAATATCTTACAAAATAAAATTTAGTAGTTTTTCATCAACTTCAATAAATCTAATCTAAAATAAAGATATCAAGTTTGCTTCTAATTCATTTTGCCATACAAAATCCTCAAGTCAAGCTATCTGAAATAGAATATAAGTATGTGGTTGATATCCTTAGCAATAATTATATAAAATAAATTTATTTAATAATTTAATAATAAAATATTAGAGTATAAAATGATACTAATATCTCTCAAATATTTTAAAAAATATTTTTGTATAAAGAAAATACTACTAGAAGGCTCAAAATATGTTTGAAGATCAATTGAATTAAGAAAAATCAGTTTTGGAGACAAACGGCTTAAGAAAAGCTTCATTGAAGATTCGGAGTCGACTCACCTGTGAATCGAGCTAACTTCGACACAAACAGGGACTGGCATGATTGGTTTGACATGAAGCCAAGCTGATTTGGATTGAATTTGACTTGACTCTCTTAGAAAGATAAAAGATTGAATTTCAAGTTCTGAGAATCAAGCTGACTCGATCCAAATCGGAGCCAACTCTCTCAGTAGAACAAAAGGTTGAAAATTAGGTTGCTGAGAACTGAGCTGACTCAATCTAAAATCAGAGCTGGCTCTCTTGGAGAAACAGAATGCTATATCTTTAAGAGCCAAAGTCGAGCTGACTCAAAAAGTAGTGGAGCTAACTCAAATCCAAACCAAACCGACTCAAAACCATTTCGACCCAACTTGAGTGCTTCTAATAGGTATAATGGCTAGTTCTGCAACGAGCCCAATTTTGTCCAAACTTATTTTCAACAGCTATTGTCCACATCTAACAATCAAAAATGGCTACTTTTAGGTTTAAATCATTCAGAACTTGGAGGAAATTAATATGACTTAAAAAGAAAAAAAGAGAACAAAAAAGATGACACTATTTAAGAGAGAAAGAGCATTTTGAGCATTCATTAGCTTTCAAGAGAATTCACTTACCTCAAAAAAATTCCTCTTGACATTTTCTAAGTGCAATCAAAGAGAAGTTAAGTACATTCATTGCTAGCATTCAAGGCTTCTTCGAGCAAGCTTCAATGACAATAAATCAACCATTCAAAGAGTTTTTAATTGTTACACTGCTTTCATTTTGAAATTTCTATAATAGTTTCAGTGGGAGCTGAAACTTGAATGATTGGATTAATCCAAATCTTGAATTGGATTGGGAGCTTTAGGATAAGGCATGTAAAGTTTTTGATTAGTTGATCTGAGCTAAAATCAATTAGATTTATTTATGAGTTCGAATAAAATAAACTCAATGTAATCAAGTGATCATAGTGAAATTCTCAAGAGATCACTTAGAAAGTGGACGTAGGTACTTGAAGTACACCGAATCACTATAAACTTGCTTTGTTTGTGTGTGTGCTCTCTCATTTATTTAATCTATTCTTAGTTCAACTTTTATTTACTACACTTCTCAGTTAAAATTTTAATAACCTAATTCACCCTCCCTCTTGGACTGTCTAGCTAGGTAGCAAGTGGTATCAGAGCTTGGTTCTCAACTAGATATTGATCTAACAATCAAGAAAAAAAGATCATGATAACATAATTGAGAGATTCACTTGTCGAAGGACAATCCATAAATTGACCACTACTTTTCAATGGCACAAATTATACCTATTGAAAAGCTCGCATGAAAATTTTTATTCAAGTACTTGATTATAATATGTGAAGTATCATAATCAATAGACCGCACACATCCACCATTGTAGTCGATGGTATTAGTATTCTCAAATCTAAAAAGGATTGGAATGAAGAGGATAAAAGATCAATTTAACTAAATGCAAGGCTATGAATGTTCTGTATTATACCTTGGATGCAAATGATTTTAATCAAATTTTATATGTAATTTAGCAAAAAAAATTTGAGATAGACTTGAAGTTACACATGAAGGCACAAACCAAATTAAAGAATCAAAAATTAACATACTTGTGTACCAATATGAACTTTTTAAAATGAAATCTAGTGAAATAATCATCGATATGTTCACACACTTCACTGATATTATAAATAGATTTAAAAATCTTGATAGGGCTTATTCTAACAGTGATTTGGTGAGAAAAATTCTCAGATTTTTATTAAAATCTTGGAGAGTAAAAGTCACAACAATTTAGGAGGCAAAAGATTTAAACAAACTGTCATTGAAAGAGCTCATTGGATCTTTGATGATGCATGAATTAACAATGAGGATAAAAGTCAAAAGAAGAAGATTATTTTCCTTAAATCTGTAGCAATTGATGAAGAAGTTGAGGAGGAAGATGATGAAGATGATGAGGATATAGTTTTCACATAAGAAAATTTAAGAAGTTTATGAGGAGAAGAAGATAAGGATTAAGAAAAAATCACTAAACAAAGGAGAATCAAGCAAAGACAGGAATAAAGAAAGGAAGTACCACTATGCTATGAATGCAAAAAGTCAGGCCATTTCAAGGTTGACTGTCCAACCCTTAAGAAAACCTTTAAGAAATCCAAGAAAAAGGCTACGATAGCAATATAAAGTGACAATGATGATTCCTCTTTAGATGAAGAAAAATAAGATATTATACACTTATGTCTTATGACACTAGATGAAGAGGTAACCTCTGAACTATCTACAGATTTTATATTTGAAGAACTTCAGGATTCATTCTATGAGCTACTTAATGATTTCAGAAAAATTAGTACTAAGTATAAATATTTAAAAATAAGAATGCATCATTAATAAAAAAAAAAAGATGAAACATTATAAAATAATAAACTATTGCTTAAAGAAAATCTAATTCTAAAAAATAAAGTAACTAATCTGAAACCATTAGTTAACAAATTTACTTGCAATTCCAAAAAACTATAAATGATACTAAATAATCAAAAAGATGTCTATGATAAAGTCGGGATTGGATATAAACCAAACAACAAGCAAAAGATGCTGAAAAATTTCTTTACAAAGCCATCTTCCTTGAATATGAGTTCTCACATTACTTGTTTCAGTTGTGGTAGAATAGGATATAAAACCTATGCATGCAATCTCATCAAATCTAATGGTAAAACTATGAAGAAAATCTAAATTCCAAAAGAAATCTCAATCACTAACCCTAAAGGATCCAAAAAAATTTAGATACCTAAATCAGCTACTTGATTATTTTGCAGAAATATCTTGTAGCCAATGAGAACAAGAGAGCATGATATTTGGATAGTGACTATTCAAGATGTATGATGGATGACAAAGATCAATTCATCACCATTGAAAGAGAGCATGGAGTAGTAATCTTTGACGACAACGGCAAAGAAAAAATTATTGGATTGGTAAAATCAAAATCACTCCCTCCATTTTTATTGAAAATATATTATTAATTGATAGTTTAAAGCATAACTTATTGAGTATAAGTCAATTATGTGATAAAGAGTTTAAAGTAATATTTGAATCATCTTTATGCATAGTTACTAGTCTCTTTGATAATAGTATCAAATTTATTGACATAGGTATGGCAATATCTATATGATTGATCTTGATGAGATAGCTATGAAAAGTGATCAATGTCTTGTTACTATGGATGCTAAGATCAAAGAAACTAGTTGGTTATGGCATCATAGGTTGGGACATACAAACATGAATATCTTATCAAAATTAATTGTAAGAGACTTAGTTAAGGATTTATCCAAATTAAATTTTAAAAAAGATCATGTTTGTGATGCATGTCAATTTGGTAAACAAACTAAGAGGAGTTTTAAATCCAAAACTATAGTTTCAGCTATTAGACCACTTGAGTTGATTCACATGGATTTATTCAGACTTACTAGGACCACAAGCTTAGGAGGAAAGAAATATGGATTTATGATTATAGATGATTTCTCTCATTTTACTTGGATTTTATTTTTAACTCACTAAGATGAAGTATTTTCTTTATTTTTAAAATTCTATCAAAAAATTTTAAATGAAAAAAACTTTACTATTATTAAAATTTGAAGTGATCATGGCATTGAATTTAAAAATTAAAATTTTAAAATATTTTATAATGAAAATGACATAGAACATAACCTTTCTGCTCCAAGAACACCTCAATAAAATGATATTGTTGAAAGAAAGAATAGAATCTTAGAAGAAATGGCTAGAACTATATTGTGTGAAGAAAATCTTCTAAAATATTTTTAGACTAAGCTATAAATACTACTTATTTTATTTTAAATTATATTTTAATTTATCCAATTCTTAAGAAAATCCTTTATGAACTTTGGAAAGGAAGAAAACCAAATATTTGTTATTTCATATTTTTGGAGGTAAATATTTTATTTTGAATAATGAAAAAGATAATCTAGGTAAATTTGATGCTAAATCAGATGAGGATATTTTTTTTGGATACTCCACATCTAGCAAAATATATAGAGTCTTCAACAAATATACCTTAGTTGTTGAGGAGTCTATCTATGTAATTTTTGATGAGACTAACAATTTATCCTTAAGAAAGGAAGGTGTTCTTGATGATAATGTAAGAAGCTTAAAAAAAAGAATAAAGAAACTCAACCTAAAGGACAAACCCAATCATAATGAAAGGGAGATTCAAAAGATGATGATCATAAAGAAATCTAAGATGAAGGTACGAGCAAACAGCATGGTGATCTACCCAAAGAATGGAGGTAAGCCCACAATCATCTTAAAGACCTTATAATTGATGATCCTTCACAAGAGATAAGAACTAGATCTATCTTTAGAGAAATTTATGATTATCTTGCTTTTATTTCATAAATTGAATCTAAATACATAAAAGAAGCTGAAAATGATCCAAATTGGATGCTTGCCATGCAAGAAGAGTTAAATTAATTTGAAAGAAATAATGTCTGGATATTAGTAAGTAGACCAATTAACCATCCCATTATTGGCACTAAATAGGTATTTAGGAATAAACTAGATGAGAAAGGTAATGTGGTAAGAAATAAGGCAAAACTTGTAGCTAAGGGATATAACCAAGAATAAGGAATAAATTTTGATAAAACTTATGCTCCTATAATAAGATTAGAAGCAATTAGGTTATTGCTTGTATTTGCTTATTACATGAACTTTAAATTATTCCAAATGGATGTAAAGAGTGCTTTTCTAAATAGCAAATTTTTTTTTTTGATGTAAAGAGAGGAGGACCACCTAGGATATATATTAATATATATATAAAGAAATCATACAGGAGTGTGGTTTATAGAGTTTGCCAGTAAACCCAACAATTGCCTGTAGCCAAGTTGGCCTAGGCAGGAAAATTTAGTTGAGTTTATACAAATTTTAGAACATTGTTAGTAAGATACACCATAAATACCTTTCAGCGGTGGATAGGCAACAGGAAGTCTGTAAAGTGGTGGATAGGGCAGCTCCTTTTAGCAGTAGACAGCTCTGAACACCTTTTAGTGATAGACAGGGCAACAGGGAGTCTGTAAAACATCTAGTATCATTGCCTAATTGAGTCTATAAAGAGTCTATAGGGGCATCCAAAATAGAACATCAGAGCTGCTGGAGGTTCTAGTAGAGAGTCTGAAACTTTAAATTTTTCTTGCTTTTTTCTATCATTCACTGGTGTATCATTGTAGCTATCCCTTTTGGTTGTGCAACTCTTCAGTGAGTTATTTACTCATATATTTAGCCAATTATGCTACTTTGTCTTGATTATTTGGTTCATTGTCTTATCGCTGTATTGATGATGCTTCTAATTTTCTCCCTGCCTTTTGACATCTTGTATGATATCCAATTTTGCAGTAAGGTGGTAATTTCTTCCACTAGTTTAATAGATACTTTAGCTTCTTTTCTAAGAACTCTTCTGTTTTGTTCATTCTACAGACACCACATCACTGCAGATGTAAAATAATACCATGCCGTTCGTCCTTCCATACTCTATATTCTCTATCTTCCGTATGTCTATAGTTCTTCCATGGTGTTCATTGTCAACGAAGAAACAGCAACATTGCTAAACTATCTCCAAACCATCCTAGCGAAGATATATTCGAGGAAAATGTGTATCATTGTTTCCTCCTTACATCACACAAAGTACACTTTACTAGAGCTGGCCATTTTCTTTTGTTTAGATTATCTGCCATTAGTATTTTGTTATGATATGCCAACTAATTGAAAATTTTGATTTTTGGTGGTCGTGGTAACCTCCAGTTCGTCTTTGCAAAAATGTTCCCCATTCAGGAAGACTAGGTATGCCTTTTTAACAGTGAAGGTTCTGTCTAATGACCATTTCCAGTCTACTTCATCATCCTTTCTATCCAGTTATATTTCAAGCAAAGATTGCAGGTTTCTGCTTGTTTTTACAATACTTTTCAAATTTCTATTGGGTTCATTGATCGCTTCTGCCATAGATACATCTATTTTATTGCTCAGTATAAATTTCAGAGGAAGGTTTGAATATAGTGGGCTTAGTTCATGCCAATAATCATTCCAAAAGCTAACTTGATTTTCATTACTAATTTGAAATCACGTGCTCGGAAAGAACCATCTTTGTATTTTCATTACGTCTCTCCAGGGTGGAGAAGCTTGACTAGCTGCCTTTTTAGTGTTAGGTGGATTTGTTTTGTAATATAGCTCTTGTATTATTTTTTTCCATAGCCTCTATCTATCTGAAAAGTATCTCCACCATCATTTTAACATTAAGCACTTGTTCATCATTTCCCGATTTATTACTCCCAATCCTCCATGTTTTTCTTTGGTCTGCATACCTTTTCTCATTTAACTAAACTATGACCTATACTGTATTTGTTGTGACCTCTTCACAAAAATCTTTTTCTTATTAAATCTATTCTTTTAATGACCTGTGTTGATAGTATTCTTGATGACATCCAATAAGTTGGCATGGATCCTAGAACTGCATTGACTAAAATTAGACATCCTCTTATGCTCAACAGTTTGCCTTTCCATGAGCTTAATTTTTTGTCGATCCTTTCAATTAAGAAGTTTCAATCTGATGCTCATGTCTTTTTATAGTATAGGAGAAGGTTGAGATATCTTATTGGAAAACTTACTTGTTTGCATCCCATAACTCTGGCAAACCACTTCTCTTCCTCCTTATGAAGTCCGATTCCCACCATTGAGTTTTTATCAAAGTTGATTCTCAACACTATTATTATTTCGAAACAATAAAGCTGATTTGAGGTTTCTGACATATTTTCAGTTTGCTTTGTAGAATATCAGTGTGTCATCCGTGTACTGTAAGCATTGTATCCTACTAACTATTTCCTCTTCTCCAATACCTTTGATTATGTTATTTTCTCTTGCTTTTTTCATAATCCTTGGCAAAATATCCACCGACAGGATGAATAGCAGTGATGACAAAGGATCTCCTTGTTTTAGCCCTTTGTGTGTTCTGAACTAGCTTGACATCTCTCCATTAATATTTATTGTTAGCTGACTATTTTTGAGTGTTTGTTTTATCCAGTGACACCATCATGAACTGAATCCTCTGATTGTGAGCATTAAAAAAAGAAAATCCCATCTGATGTTATCAAAGGCTTTTTCAGTCTAGCTTGTAAACAAGGCCCTTATCTTTGTTTCTTTTGCAGGTTGATATAATTTTTGAAGCACTTAGCTAATTATCACTTATTTGTCTTCCTTTAATAAAAACCGACTGTGTTTCAGTTACCAAGCTATCTAAATATTTTGATAGTCTTGTGCTAAGAACTTTAGTGAAGATCTTCATTAAACCATTTTCTAAGCAGATTGGTCTATAATCCTTCACTGATCTATTTTTTTGTTTCTTTGGTATCAAGCAAATATATGCATAGTTGATCTTTGACAAATCTATTGATCCTCTATATATCACTTCAAAAACTCTGCAAATGTCTTGTTTTATCACTACCCAGTATTTTTGATAAAATGACATTGGAATCCATTTGGGCCTGGAGCTTTGTTTTTTGCTAGGCTGAAAATGCGCTCTTTGATTTTCTCCCCTGTGAACTATTTGTCTAGGTCTCATAGATACGTAGCTTGTTATGGATATAGGGTGTTCCAGTCAGCCTCTAATTCAGCTGGTTCATCTTTCTTGAAAAGGGATGAATGGTATCTAAGCAACATATCCTTCATTTGATCATGAGTTGGACCCACATCCCCATTCCATTCTAAGACTCATATTATTTTTTCTTCTTCTAGCACTTGCATAGTGATGAAAATACTCTGTGTTTTTATCTCCACAATTTAGCCATTGGATTCTGGACCATTGTCGCCACAGCATTTCCTCCTGTTGGAGTATATTCTCCAGGGACTCTTTTGTTTGTTGTCGCTCCTCTGTTTCTTCTTCACTCAAGTTTCTAATCTCCTCCTGCATGTCTAGCCAATCTATTCTCTTTTTATCATTTCTTTCTTGGTTATTATGTTCCCATTTATAGTTCATTCTAAGTTTTTAGTTTTGATCTAAAAAATCTCAATTTCTCAACTAAATTGGCTGTAGCATCGGTTTTAATAGATACAGTATCCCACCATTGCTGAATCATATCGTCGAACCCCGACAGCTTGTACCAGAATACTTGCACTCAAAATGATTTATTGTAGTTTTATCTTCTCTTCCATTCAGCCACAATGGGCAATGGTTTGAGGTTGTTCTAGTAAGACATATAGGGATGTGTCATATGATGAGTACTTAATTTAAGTCACTAGAGGTACTAAATATTATAATAATTGATATTATTTTATTAAAATTTGATGCTCTCTAGTCTATTTTGTAGGTGATGGAGATTTAGGTTCATACGATTTAAATTGGACTCAAATTGGATCAGATTTGAGTGAATCAGGCAACCAGCTCTATTCCAGTGTGAACGCGACTCAAAATCAAGGGTCAAGAAGTAGCCTCTCCAATCAAAAGCCTAGATTAGAAGATAAATGAAATCAAGTATGAACATGACTTAAATCTCAAAGGCTCAGATTAAAAGATCACTCTTCATGAAGATCCAAGGGTCTTTATTCACGCTCCATCTCTCTTTTCATGAAACCCTAACCTCCCCATTCTATAAATAGAACCCCAAGGCCTCTATCTTCTCCAATCAAGCCAACCCTAAGTTCTCTTTAAGCTTCTCTCTCTCTCCCTCTTTTCTTCTCCATAAGTCTAAGGGAGGTACTAACCCTAGCACGACACCATATTTTCTATAAATTTTTTTCCACATCTTAAGAAATCTAGGAGAGATCCTAATTCTAGTGCTGCTACCATTTCTCTCCATATACCCTCTTCCTATTGGAGCACGATCCCGGCTCCTCCCACGGACCTTAGGTGCAGCGAAACCAGCAACGAATAAATTGGAGACTTCTGGACTCGATCGAAGGCCCTTGACGAAATCAGCCTGGTTGCTGTCTTCTTCGTCAGCCTTTCGTTCCAGATGAAGAACGTCTCTAAGATCACCTCTAAAAAATTCAAGATCTGGTATCCAACAAGATCAGGCCTGGACCGAGGTCTTCCAATTTGTATATCTTGAATCAGGATATTCTAGATAGGGAAGAAGGTAGATAGAACCAGACCTTGCAGATCTGTCCTGCTGCAGCCTTTCCTGTAGATTTGTTGATGGAGATCTCATCCGCGTCACAAACGACCTCAGATCAACTCCAGATCTGAGAAGAACTTGTACCAACCTCTTTGCAAGAGATTTCAGATCCTGGACCTGATGTTTGGATGGCTGCAAGAGAGGGAGAGACAAAAGGGATGGCGGCACAAAGGGGGAGGGGGCTCAAAACTCTAGCGCCTCCCCTTGCTTCTCCTGCCTTTTTGGGACCTGGCGGCAAGAAACCCTAGGGTTTCTTGCTCTTGGGGCATGGAGAATAGCTGGAGAGAGAGGAAGAAGAGAGAGAGGGACTTGGAGAAAGAGTTTTTGTATTCCTTGGCTTAATCAAACCTATACAGTGCATGTATATATAAACACAGGGTCAAGTGACCCAAACCCAAAACTCCCTTGACCAACTCTATGGGAGATTAGGTTAACCCAAGCCCATGTACACCCATGACTCGACCTAATCTCACCTATCCTGGCCCAGACCTGGCCCATAAAGAGTTGGTCCCTTGAGGCCCATATAACCTAGACCTCAAGAACCGAAAGGCCCACAGCCTTTCAACCTAGGGCCCAACTAGCCCTAGAGCCTCCATGAAGCCCTCATGAATGATGGACCTTGGCCTTACCTTGGTCTCCTGGGCCTTGGGCACACCACCTGGATCACAACAATCTCCACCTTGTGTCCCAAGGCCTCAACCAGCTCCACTCTGTCCATCAGCCGAATCAGCTCAACACATCTCTGAAAGCTGTCCCGTGGAAGTACCTTCGTAAGTGCATCAGTTGGGTTCTCCTTGGTGTGTACCTTTACCAGCTCCACCTCGCATCCTCCACAAGCTCCCTGATCCAATGATACGAATGTTGATGTGCTTTATCCTTGCATGATAGACTAGTTCTGTGCTAATGGAAGTGCACTCTGGCTGTCACAGTGCACTCTAATGGCCTCCTGAGTAAGGCCCATCTCCGTCAACAAACCCTTCAACCAAATTGCCTCCTTAGCTACTTCTGTCAGCCCGATGTATTTTGCCTCTGTAGTGGATAGGGCCGTGATAGGTTGCAGACTCGATCTCCAAGAAATAGGACCTCCATACAGGCTAAAGATGAAGCCTGTCGTAGACCTCCGAGTATCCACATCTCCACCAAAGTCTGCATCTACATAACGCCAATCAGCCCCTGAGCCTCCTGGACATGTCAGAGTATCCCACTGCACCTCCTCGCTGTTTGTAGCAGATGTCAACTCCAACTGAACCTGTCAGGTATCTGAATATCCACTTCAGAGCTCTCCAGTGCTCCCTGCAGGCTGCGCCATGAACCTACTAACCTGACTCACTGCATGAGCGATGTCTGGCCTACAACAGACCATCGCATACATCAAGCTCCCAACTCCTGAAGCATAAGGAACCATCTCCATCTCCTGAGCCTCCACCTCAGTCTGTGGTGCCATGGTCTTCAAGAGTTGAAGTGACCGGCAAGTGGTAGCTCCACCGGCTTTGCTCCCTTCATCCCGAACCTCTCTAAGACCTTCTGTATGTAGCCCCCCTGAGATAGATGCAGCACCCTCCGGGCTCGATCTCTGAAAATCTTCATGCCTAGGATCTTCCTTGCAGGGCCCAAATCCTTCATCTCAAACTCCGAGATAAGGATGCCTTCAGATCCTGCACAACCTTCCTACTCTTGCATGCTATAAGCATGTCATCCACATACAAGAGTAGGAACACCCTAGAACCATCCTCAAGAGACTGAACATAAACACAGGGATCAAACTCGCACCTGAAAAGTCCAATGCTGCGCACATAGGAGTCGAACTGCTTGTACCATTGCCTCAACGACTGCTTCAGCCCGTACAGCGACTTCTGCAACAAACAAACATTTCCCTTTGATCCTGGATCCCTGAAACCAGATGGCTGCTCCATGTAAATCCTCTCCTCCAAATGCCCATGGAGGAACGCCGTCTTGACATCCATCTGCTCTAGCTTTAAATCCTGAGCTGCTACAATGCTCAGCAATACTTGATGGAAGTATGTCTGACGATGGGAGAGAAGACCTCGCTGAAGTCGATGCCTTCCTTCTGGGAGTATCCCTTGGCCACTAACCTCACCTTGAATCTGATACCTCCCTACTCTGAAGGCCTTCCTTGCGACTGTAGACCCATTTGCAGCCAATGGGCCTCTTTCCTGTGGCAACTACACCAATCGCCACGTCTGGTTCTGGTGGAGAGACTGCATCTCCTCGGACATCACTAGACCCACCGCTCTCTGTCCTGGCTCTCAATAGCCTCTTGATACATATATGGATCTCCATTCGCTGTCACCAGGGCATATGATAGCATCTCCTCGAAGCCATATCGGTCCGGTTGCCTGATGGTCCTCTTGGGCTTGTGTAGGGCAACACCGATATCATTCTCGTCCAGCTTGCTCCTGCTAGACCTCTCCGCCTCGATCATCCGTCCGAGTCCTCTCCACCTATGGAGACACCTTAGGTAGATTCTCCACCTGAATGTCATGTCCTGTCGTAGTACCTGCAAGAGTCAAAATCAAAAGGTAAGCTGTCCAGCAGCGTCCTGCTGGACCTCCTCCTGCTCCTGCTGCTCCTCCATGCCTGCTCGCCTCCTAGGACTGACTCCTCATCAAAAGTCACATCCCGACTAATGATGACCTTCTTTTCCAAGGGATCCCATAGTGTGTATCCCTTAACTCCTCGCGGATAACCTAAAAACACCGTCTTGCATGATCTGGCGTCTAGCTTGTTCTGCTCACCAGCTCCAATGTGCACATAGGCCGTGCACCCAAATACCCGTAGATGGCCAGCCCAACTGTCCTCCCAGACCACACCTCCTCTAGAAGCCTGCCATCCAACTTGGTGTGAGGTGACCGATTGACTAAGTAACCCACTGCGTCAACTGTGTCAACCCAGAATGTCTTTGGAACCCCTGCCTGCAGCCTCATGCATCGTGCCTTTTCCAGAAGTGTTCTGTTCATCCTCTCGACCATCCCATTCTGTTGTGGAGTCTCCTTAACTGAGAAGTGTCTCCTGATCCTACACTCATCATAGTAGTCCTGAAACTCTCTGCTGGTGTACTCCCCGCCATTATCTGACCTCAGACACTTCACGCTCCTCCCTGCTCCTTCTCCACCTCAGCTCTCCAGATCTTGAACTTGGTGAAGACCTCTGACTTCTCTCTCATGAAATAAATCCAGAGTTTTCTTGAGAAATCATCAATCAGGATCATGAAGTATCTGGCCCCATTCCTAGCTGAAACTGGAGCTGGTCCCCACATATCCGTGTGTACTAACTCCAGAGGGACTGCACTGCGGGCTGTACTGATGTTGAACTGAATCCTCCTCTGTTTTCCCATCTGGCAAGACTCACAGATCTCCCCTATAGCACCATCCTCCAGATCAGAGATGAGTCCTCTCCTGCTCAACTCCCTCAGCCCCTTGTCACCCATGTGGCCTAGGCGGTAGTGCCATATCCTGTAAGCCCCCTGCTGGTCCTGTGCTGCAGCTGCTGCATCAGACTCTCCGGTCACCACAGATCCCTCCATGCGATAGAGGTTATTGTCCAACCTCCTGCCTCTCATCACTACCATAGCTCCATTGGAGATGTTCAGTACTCCACTTCTAGCCCTACTGCTGAAGCTGTATCCACTGCACTTCAAGTAGCCAGTGACACCAGATTCTTTTCCTGCTCCGGGATGTGCTTTACATTTGTCAATGTCCTCACAATCCCATCAAACATCCTCATCCTGACTGTCCCTATCCCAGCCATCTTGCAAGGATGATTGTCACCTAGAGTCACTGATCCCTCATTTGTCTTGGTGTATGTTGCAAACCAAGACCTGTGTGGTGTGTAGTGATGTGAGCATGCAGAGTCTAGTGTCCACTCCTCTGTGTAATGCCTGTGACCATCTGATACCACAAGTAGATCATCCTCCACCTGCTGCCCAGCAACTGCACTCACTGATTCTGAGCCACTTCTTTCTCCCTTCTTGCTCTTCCATAGTGGACATTCTCGCTTGAAGTGCCCGAACTTGTTGCACTTGAAGTATTTCATCTCTTTTTTCCCTTCCTGGACTTGGACCACCCCCTGGATTGCTTTGCCTCTGCCTCTATCTGTCCTCTCTCCTACTGCCAAACTCTCCTGGGGAGCCCGATCTCTGGTCAACTTTTTTCTTTGCTCATTAGACCTCAGCATCGAGACCATGTCCTCATATTCTAGAGTCTCCTTATTGTAGAGCAGTGTAGTCACCAAAGAGTCATATGATCCTGACAGCGAACATAAAAGCAACAGGACTTGTCCTCCTCATCCAGCTTCACCCCGATATTCATCAACTCCGTGCACAACTGATCGAACCTCTGAATGTGGCCAATCACATCAGATCCCTCTGGCATCCGAAGACTGTACAACCTCTTCTTCAGCATTAGCTTGTTGCACATATTCTTCCCCATATATATGGTGTGCAACTTCGACCAAAGGCCCTTCGGGGTCTTTTCTTCCAGCACTGAATACAACGCTGCATCCGTCAAATATCCTCTGATCACCGAGCATGCTTTCTTCTCCAACGATGCCCACTGTCTATCTGTCATTCCCTCAGGCTTCTCATCCAAAGCCTGATCCAGATCTGCTTGCACCAGAAGATCCTCCACCCCGATTTTCCACATTAAAAAATTTTTCTTGTCATCAAACTTCTCGAAATCGACCTTCATATTATTTCCCATGATTGGATCTAAGCCAAACAAGCAATATAAAATCAAGAAGTGTAGAATATACCTTGATGGTACCTTGCTGAAAATTTTTAGCACTTGGGATCTTTAACTTCTCGTGCTTGAAACCACTTCCTCACCACTGTGGCTCTGATACCAACTATTGGAGCACGATCCCGGCTCCTCCCACAGACCTTGGGTGCAGTAGAACCAGCAACGAACAAATTTGGAGACTTCTGGACTCGATCGAAGGCCCTTGACGAAATCAGCCTGGTTGCTGTCTTCTTCATCAGCCTTTCGTTCCAGATGAAGAACGCCTTTAAGATCACCTCTAAAAAATTCAAGATCTGGTACCCAACCAGATCAAGCCCGGACTGAGGTCATCTAATTTATAGATCTCAAATTGAGATATTCTAGATAGGGAGAAAGGTAGATAGAACCAGACCTTACAGATCTGTCCTGCTGCAGCCTTTCCTGTAGATCTGTTGATGGAGATCTCATCCGCATCTCAAACGACCTCAGATCAACTCCAGATCTGAGAGGAACTTGTATCAACCATTTTGCAAGAGATTTCAGATCCTGGACCTGATGTTTAGATGGCTGCAAGAGAGGGAGAGACAAAAGGGATGGCGGCACAAAGGGGGAGGGGGCTCAAAACTCTAGCGCCTCCCCTTTCTTCTCCTGCCTTTTTGGGACCTGACGGCAAGAAACCCTAGGGTTTCTTGCTCCTGGGGCATGGAGAATAGATGGAGAGAGAGGGAGAAGAGAGAGAGAGACTTAGAATAAAGAGTTTTTGTATTCCTTGGTTTAATCAAACCTATACGGTGCATGTATATATAAACACAGGGTCAAGTGACCCAAACCCAAAACTCCCTTGACCAACTCTATGGGAGATTAGGTTAACCCAAGCCCATGTACACCCATGACTCGACCTAATCTCACCTATCCTGGGCCCAGACCTAGCCCATAAAGAGTTGGTCCCTTGAGGCCACATAACCTAGACCTCAAGAACCCGAAAGGCCCACAGCCTTTCAACGTAGGGCCCAACTAGCCCTAGAGCCTCCATGAAGCCCTCATGAATGATGGACCTTGGCCTTAGCCTTGGTCCCTGGGCCTTGGGAGCACCACCTAGATCACAACACTTCCATCTATCTTTTTTTCTTGAAGTTCTTAGACTAAGCCTTCCAGCTATCCTACCGCTGTCTGCATGGAGGAAGACGAAGGATTCAAAGAGACATATCCACTATCAGATGCAGCTCGAAGATCAACTTGGTTTTATTGTTCTTGTATCGAACTTTTATTTCATTTCTATTATATATTTTTTATTTAATCAATAAAAAATATTTTTATTGCAATCTATTTATTTCTTTCTTAATTTCTTACAATCTATTTTTTTATTTATATTTTCGAAATAATCGATCTAAGATCTTTGTGGATATGAGTAAGATTAATTTTGGTGTGCTACGATACACATCAAATTTTAGTACCATTGTTGGAGATCTTGACATGATTTAAAAAAAAATAAAAAAAATAATAAAATAATAATAAAATATTTTACTGCTTTTTAGATTTTTATTTCTTACTTTAGATTGCTTGACTGCCTTATATGCTTTACTACTTTATATTTCTAATTGATTATTTCTTTCTCTTGCACTCTTTCTTTTCATACTTTATTTTGCTAATTGATAATTTATTTATTATTATTAATTAATTTAATTTAATTATTTAATTACCTTCTATTTACTCTTTTGGAAAATTCTGTTTTATATTGCTTTTCATATATGGTAGATTTACTACTTTATATTTAGATTTATTTATTTACATGCATAAAAAATTTTTTTGCTTTCTATAGCCTAGTGATTTATTACTTTTCATAACTTAGAATAATTTATTATCCTAAAAGTAGATTTGATTTGTTACTTTATTTGTAGATTACCTACTTGCCTTTTAATCTTAGCATTATTTACTTTTCATTTAGTTAGATTAACTAGATCTTCTCACACTAATTAATCTAATTTAAAAACTTATCTTTTATTCCTTCTTGCTTAAAGATAACAAATATAAAAAGAATACAAAGACACCATATAATACTTGACTAATATAAATAAATCAATTAAATCTTAAAAGCTACTTAACATGTTTGGATATTTTTTCTTTTTGCATTGCATATTTTTATAAAAAATCTTAAGGGCAAAACCCAAATCAACATAAGGTGAGAATTTTATCATCCTTTCTTGACCCACAAATCACCATCTTGTAATTACATTGACCTAAACTTTTAATTTAAAATCGATTAAACATTGATCCCTAAAGATCCTCGAGCTCAGTAGGATAAGGAACCCTAAAAGTTGGATCGGATTCAGGTTAGTCAGTTTAACTGGCATCTAGAAAAATAGTTCAAGAATTACATCCTGAAGGAAAGTGATTTATTAATTGGTTTCATTCGCTTACCTGGCTAACACAGTTGGTGTCTAAAGAAAGCAATAGGGGACCCCCACCAACCTTACATTTATGTGGCTAGTTGAGCGGCTAGTGTGCTACTTGGAGTGCTTGAAGGTGATCTTGATAGTTAGGAGCTATCTAGATCTAAGATAATCCATAGTCAGGATTGATCGAACTACTTGATTGTTAACTAAAAATATCAAACCTAATTAATTCTTCTCTCTCTTCTTAGCCTTAGAACTTTTTAGGTTCTATTCTTTAGAACTCTTTTCTCTCCCCCTCCTTTTTTTTCTCCTCTTCTCTTTCAAAAGAAAAAAAAAACTTACTGAAATTAAAACTTGGTGAGATCTTTTGGATGCATGCTAGGATGTCGATCATTACAACCTGATTTACATCCATTAGACCAAGAGCTAGAAAGAATGATTCGAACAAACCGAATCAAAACTATGGATCCAAAATACGAAACTGACCCACCATAATAATTGAGAGAGTATTTTACTTCCTCATCTTACACCTACTCGCTATGTATCCAGCCTCCTTCTGTGGAGTGGTATAATACAAAATTAAGTCCAGCATTATTCAAATGCTACCATCATTCTATGGACTAATGAACGAGGATCCGTACAAATACTTGAATGAATTTCTTGAGATATGCTCCACAGTAAAAATTCAAAACTTCTCCGATGATGCCCTCAGGTTGAAACTGTTTTCTTTTTACTTGAGGACAAAGCCAAGCATTGGTTAAACTCTTTAGATTCCATAACCATTTCAACTTGAGACCATCTTCAGAGAAAATTTCTTAAGAAATACTTTTCAATTAGAAAAATAAATCAAATTAAAAAAATCATCATTAGTTTTTTTCAATTGGATGATGAACTTTTTCATGAGATATGAAAAATGTTAAGAGACCTTATTCGTAAATACCCCCACCACACTGTTCCCAAATTGCAACTTGTTCAATATTTCTATGATAGTCTATCGAAGAAATATCAATAAATGATTGATGCATCGTGTGGTATGATATTCATACTAAAGAGTGAGGATGAGGCTTGGCAGCTTTTTGAAATACTTAGTGAGAACTCTCTGTATCACATATTTGCCACCTCTAGAGAATAACCTATATCTCAACAGAAAAGATGGAATCTATCAGATTGAAAATGTTATGGATATCGACAGTAAGGTAGATGAGTTGTTCCAAAAATTAGACTATCTTTTGAAAACTGGACACTCTCCAATTCTACCTAACCTAGTCCAAGATATTTGTACATTGTGTGCAAGTCCGACCTATTTTGTTAGTAAATGCCCAACCGCACCTCAATTTTCTGAGTTTATACACGAGCAGGTCCAGCAAGCTCAAATCCAACAAGCTCGTAGATCAAAAAATAATCCATACTCAAACACTTATAACTTCGGCTAGAAAAACCATCCAAATTTTTTTAGAGACCACAACTAGTGGTTGGCTCTGCTATAGCTAGACCCAACTATCAGAACTCGACATATAGGCATGGACCATACTACTAGTTCCAAAATAGTTCTCAACCGTCTACCACTGGTCATAGCTCTAATTTTGAGAGAAGATTTTAAAAGTACTAGAATGATTAGAAGTCAACATCTAGATCCTTAACTCCCACACGCAATCCATTGCTAAGCTAAAGATCCAAATAGGTCAACTAGCAATCGCAGTCAGTAGGAGGGAAAGAGAAAAATTATCTAGCCAATCTGAGAGTAATCCGAGAGGGTAATTCATGGTTGAGAGCTCCAATACTCCAAAAATCTTTTCTGAATACACCAAATCAATCATGACTCTTAAAAGTGGGAAGGTCATTGAACACATGAGTAAAACCAATGAGACCAACCCTAGATCTTGGACCAAGTTCGAATCACCTAATAACAAGGAGGACCCAAAAGTAGATAATGAACCAACTGCACCAGAATCACCTTACTTACCTAAAGCCCTATTTTCGAGTGCCCTAAAAGCCCTACTCCTATGGATAAGAAGGGAGGAAGACTCGACGAGATGTTGGAATTATTTAAGCAAGTCAAATTAATCTTTTTCTTCTTGATGCAATCAACCAGATCCCAGCTTATGCAAAATTTTTGAAAAAATTATGCACCCAAAAACATAAATCTCGATCACAACTTTCAAAAAAAGTATGCGTAATCGAACAAGCTAGCTTTGTCTTCCAGCATGCTACCCCTCCAAAGCTTAAAGATTTAGGTGCCCCTACCATTTCTTGTATTATAGGGAACTTTCACATAAAACAAGCTCTCCTGAACCTAGGGGTCAGTGTGAACCTTTTACTTAGCTCGGTATATGAACTTTTTAGATTTGGAGAACTAAAATCCATGTCGGTCACTTTACAGTTAGCTGATAGATCAATTAAGGTACTACGTGGATGATCGAGGATGTTTTGGTCAAGATAGATGAGTTTTATTTTTTAGTTGATTTTTTAGTCCTTGACATAGAATTGAGTAGCAATCCAAGGCAAATTCTCATTATCCTAGACAGATCCTTCCTAGCTACGGCAAACACGTGCATCAATTGTAGGACAGGAGTCATAGACGTATTATTTGAGAATAAAAAATTGAGACTGAATGTGTTTAGTATATCCTAGGGACCATCAATGGATAGTTGCTTCGAGATAGATACATTCGAGGACATTATAGAGGAAGCAACTTCAACGATTTTTGCACATGATTTTCGAGACACCCACTTGACGCACTTTGGAGTGGATGACTATGATATAGAGAGGTAGCAAAGAAGTAAACATTCTAGTTGATACATCAAATACTGAAACTACTCTCCCTTGGATAATCCAGTACTAGCCATTGTCTGCATTAGCTAATACACCCACAGTCCCGTCATCAGAATCACCACCTGTACTAGAATTAAGGCCACTTTCAGCTGCACTCAAGTATGCATTTCTAGGATCTAATGACACCCTCCTAGTGATCATTGCATCAGACTTGACCCTAGATCAAGAAGCACAATTGGTTGGTGTTCTGAAGGAAAATAAAGAGGCTATCAGCTGGTCTATTATTGATCTAAAAAGAATTGACCCCTCCATCTATATGCACCATATTCATTACGAGCCAGATGCCAAACTCCATCGAGATATGTAGAGGAGACTGAACCCAAACATGCGGGAAGTAGTGAAGAAAGAGGTGGTAAAATGGTTAGATGTTGGAATCATCTACCCCATATCTGACAATAAATGGGTCAGCCCTACCCAAGTAGTACCTAAAAAATTAGGTATTACTATGGTGGAGAATGAAGAAGGTGAATTACTTTTCACTCACACACCATCTGGTTGGCGAGTGTGCATTGATTATAGAAAACTAAACACCGTAACTAGGAAGGACCATTTTTCATTATCCTTTATAAATCAAATCATAGAATGGTTAGCAGATCAATATTTTTTTTTTATTTTTTGGATGGTTATTTAGGGTACAATCAGATATCTGTATTCTCGGATGACCAAGAGAGGATCACCTTCACTTGCCTTTATGGCACTTTTGCTTTTCAACGTATGTCGTTTGGGCTCTACAATGCACCTGCTATATTTTAATGATGCATCTTAAGTATTTTCTCGAATATGATGGATAAATATCTCGAAGTATTTATGAATGATTTCTCCATATTTGAAATCATTTTTGAGGATTGTCTTCATAACCTCTCCAAAGTTCTTAAGTGCTGTACGGAGATAAATTTGGTTTTAAGTTGGAAAAAGAGTCATTTCATGGTTCGGGAAGGAATTGTATTGGGACATATTATTTCTCAAAGCGAGATTGAGGTAGACAAAGTCAAAATCGAGGTCATTTCAAAACTACCACCCTCCACTTCGATTTGACAAATACGATCCTTCCTAGGTCATGCTTGATTTTACAGAGGCTTCATCAAAGATTTTAGCAAAATATCATGATCCTTATGCAATCTGCTAGCTAAAGACATACTATTTATCTTTAATAAAGAATGTCTACAAGCCTTCTACACATTACGAATAGCTCTAACAATAGCACCCATAATAAAATTCCCTGATTGGTCCTTCCCATTTAAAATCATGTGTGATGCTTTCAATTTCGTAATAGGGGTTGTCTTAGGTCAAAGAATCAACAAGGAGCCACATGTGATCTATTACGCTAGCAAAACTCTATCCGATGCTCAATTGAACTACACCGTGACAAAAAAAGAGCTACTAACATTAATATTTGCCCTTGATAAATTTTGTTCATATCTGTTAGGGTCTAAGGTTCTAGTGTATTTGATCACACGGCTCTAAAATATCTTCTCTCAAAGAAAGATACTAAACTACGATTGATCAAATGGATCCTTTTGCTTTAAGAATTTGATCTAAAAATCTGAGACAAGAAGGGTTCCGAAAATGTGATCGCTGATCATATTTCTAGAATCTTAGTTGATCATATGATGGGTACAGATGAAGTTAACAAGAAATTTTCTGACGAACAATTTTTTACAATCTCTTCTGACCAAATCTCATGGTTTGTCCACATCATTAACTATTTGGCAACAAGACAAGTTCCTCTCTATTAGACAAAATAGGAGAAGGATCGATTCTTCTCATAGATCAAATATTATTATTGGGAGGAACTTGAATTGTTCAAACATTGCCCTGACCAAGTGATTCGACGCTGTATCTCTGAGAGTGAGTATCAAAGTATACTTATCTTTTGCCACTTTCATGCATGCGGGGGACATTTCAGTAGAAAGAGAACGGCCGCGAAAGTGTTATAAAGTAGATTTTATTGACCGACATTGTTTAAGGATACACAAATTTTACCTTGAGTGCTTGTGCTGTCAGTAGATGGAGAACATTTCTAGAAAAAACATGATGCCCTTATCCCCCATTTTAATTATGAAAGTTTTTGATGTTTGGAGAATCAATTTTATGGGTCCCTTTCCTCCATCCTACGGATATGAATACATTTTGGTTGTGGTAGATTACGTATTTAAATGGGTTGAGGCTACCGCAATTAGGATAAATAATCACAAGGTGGTAATCAAATTCATCCAATAGAACATCTTAAGTCGATTCGATTGCCCAAGAGCCATTATTGATGACGGAGGTGCACACTTCACAAATAGACACTTTAAAAGCTTAATGAAGAAATACAGAATCACTCATAAAGTTGCCACACCATACCACTCCCAAACTAGTGGCCAAGTGGAAGTCTCCAATAGGGAGATCAAATGAATTCTCGAGAAGACGGTTAGGCCTGATCGAAAAGATTGGTTTGGATAATTAGACGATGAATTATGGGCCTACTGCACTACATACAGGACTCCAATAGAAATATCTCCTTATCGACTCATGTTTGGAAAAGCCTGTCATCTACTAGTAGACCTAGAACACTACATATTTTGGACTATAAAGTAATTCAATTTTGACATAAAAAATATGGATAGTAATAGGAGACTATAATTGAACGAATTAAAAAAGCTACGCAATGAAGCATACGAAAGTTCATGAATTTATAAGGCTCGAACTAAGGCTTATAATGATAAATATATTTCATGAAAAATATTTGAATCTAATAAAAAAGTATGGCTTTATAATTCGAGGTTGCAACTATTTTCTGAAAAATTTCATTCACATTGGGATGGACTATATGTCGTAACTTAGGTGTTCCCTCATGGAGTAATTGAAATCAAAGATCCGAAATAGAGAAACACCTTCAAAGTAAATGGCCAATAATGAAAACATTATGTGAATGAAATCAGAGATGACGAACAAGTTGACTCAATTGAATTGCAGGATCCAGTCTACAATTGAACTTTGGCTTGATCTGACTGAAGACCTTAAACTTAGCATTTGTTGGAAGGCAACCCAATATTTTATTTTTCAGTTATCCAGATTTTTTTTTATCTTGTAGGAATCTAATAAGGACAACTAGCTAAGTTGAGGAGAGAAAATCATCAACATCTGATGAGGGCTCTTGAAAAACATGAAAGAACCTGCAAATAATAGCAAATCAGGTGGTATCCCTCTTTTTGTATTTTTTTTCCTTTTCTTACATTAGGGACAATAAAAATTAAGTTGAAGGAAGAATAACTAATTTAATTAAGTCCTCGAGTATGGTCAGAAATAATTAGTTTTATGTATCTAAATTTTATCTCGATTTGAAGTTAACTAGAGACCCTAATCAATGAGTGATTAACGGTCTAGATAATTTTAGAGATAACAAGAAAAAAATTATTAAGAACATCCAATTAATGAGAGAATTTAGATCATACTAAATTTTGGAACGATTTTAGAATCATTTTTCCACCATCTCAATGAAGAATCTGCTTCATGGGGGTATGGGTGGAAAGATAGAGGTATGTAAATTTTTTTTTAATTATTAAAAAAATATAAAATAAAAAAAAATTTAGTATTATCTCACTGAGTAATCGGGCTTCTTTGCTTAAGTAAGCATTGTAGTCCGCATCAAAAGATGGGGATGCTAAAAGACTGTCATAGAATCTGTCTCACCTCGTAGTTTTTCTTGAACTTGAATCAATAAATCTGAGAGGTGTTCTAATACCCTAAAGCCAATTAGTTTGGGAGTCATTGACTGAAAGCTTGCTATAAGGATCAGTTAGAAGGCTCAAAAGACTAAGATATTGCACTATATTCTTTTTGAAAAAAAAGAAAGAGAAAAAAAGTAGATAATAAAGAGATTAAATTATAAGAAGACAATAAATCCTGCTCACATCAGTTAGAGGACTTAAAAAGTAGAGTGAAAAGTTAGTGAAAGAAGATCTCTAAAAATTTTTATGTCTAATACTCAATCACTAATTGGGTCGAATTGATAATCTAATGAAGTACCTCTTTAATGATCTAGTCAGATATCCACTACAATTAGGAATATCTAGGATAACTTTCAATTCAAGGATAATTTGATGCACAATGCTAATTATCTATTTTACTCGAGGATGAATAAAGTTCAAGTTGGAAGGTATGATAAATACTTAATTTAAGTCACTAAAGGTACTAAATATTATAATAATTGATGTTATTTTATTAAAATTTGATGCTCTCTAGTCTATTTTGCAGGTGATAAGGAGTTTGGGTTCATACGATTCAAATTAGACTCAAATCAGATTAGATTTGAGTGAACCAGGCAATCAGCTCTCATTTCAATATGAACGCAACTTAAAGATCAAGGGTCAAGAAGCAGCCTCTCCAATCAAGAGCCCAGATTAGAAGATAAATAGAACCAAATGTGAACACGACTTAAATCTCAAAGGCTTAGATTAAAAGATTACTCTTCATGAAGATCCAAGGATCCTTATTCATGCTCTCACCTCTCTTTTCATGAAATCCTAGCTTCTTCACTCTATAAATAGAACTCCAAAGTCTCCATCTTCTCCAATCAAGCAAATTCTAAGTTTTCTTCAAACTTTTCTCTCTCTCTCTCTCTTCCTCTATCTCTTCTCCATAAGTCTATGGGAGGTACTAACCCTAGCACGACACCATATTCTTCCACTGATTTTTTTTCTACATCTCAAAAAATTTAGGAGAGATCCTAATCATAGTGCCACTATCCTTTCTCTACCACATATCCTCTTCCATCTACCTTTCTTCCTTAGAGTTTCTAAACCAAGCCTTCCAGCCATCCTGCCGTTGTCTGCATGAAGGAAGATGAAAGATTCAAGGAGACATATCCACTATCGGGTGCAGCTAGAAGATCAACTTGGTTTCGTTGTTCTTGTATCAAATTTTTATTTTTTTTTAATTATATATTTTTTTATTTAATCAATAAAAATATTTTTATTGCAATCTTTTTGTTTCTTTCTTAGTTTCTTATAATCTATTATTTTTTTATTTATATTTATGAAATAATCAGTCTAAAATTTCTGTGGATACGATTTCGATTCATCCTATCTACATATTAGTGAGTAGGATTAATTTTGGTGTGCTACAATACGCATTATCATGATGTGAATCCAACCACTCCATTGACACTAAACACCGATCTAATTTTGCCATGATCAAATTTTTCCTGTGGTTGGATCCAGTAAAGTGCCTTTGTTATAAGTTAATTTCTATAAGTTGATTATCATTGATAAAAGTGTTGAAGAGTTTTGATGCCTTCTTGTCCCTCCCTTTTTCAGTTCTTTCTTGTTGGAATTTGACTATGTTGAAGTCTCCTATAACCATCCATTGACTTGTCCATTTGAGTTTTATCTGATTTAATTCATGGAGGAAGTCTATTTAACTTTTAATGTCTTACGGGCCATAGACATTTGTTAGCATCCATTTTCCAGCATTTGTTTCATTGAATTCTCTGATTTCGATGCTAACAGGATATTTTTCTTCATGAAATATGGTACCTTCTACCTCTCCTGACATCCACATTGTAACTATTTCCTCTATTGACCCTTCTGCATTAACACATGTCCATCTGTCATAGGCTGTCTCCCTGATAGATCGAATTACTCTTGGGTTCATGTCGTTAAGTTTGGACTCTTGCAAGCGGATAATTTTTTCTTTGATTTATTGTATTAGATCTTTCACCATCCTTCTCTTTCTTGATTTGCCCAGCTCTCTTACATTCCATGAAAGGATTGTCATTTGGGTTAATCTAATTTTCGTCTGTGGTCTTTTACTGCCTATATATCATTCTGCTTACTTAAAGTATTTGGTCTATTGGTTATCTATGAGTTTCATCTGTTTTGATGTTTGGCCTACTGTAGCATCTCTTTGTAACTTGGTTGTACCCAAATGAATATGACTGTTGATTGAGAAGTGTCCTTTTCTCATTCCAGCAATATACCTCGTTTGCATATAGAATACTATAAGGGTGCTCGAAAGTACTGCCATACATATGATATTTAAATGGAGGGTTAAACAAAATATTGCTGTCCTCCTCTCTTTACAAAAGATCATGTGGTAGAACTTACCCCAAAACATAGAATCCCAAGATTCTTGTCTATACAAAAAGAAACTTTTCTCACCCTCCCGAAGACTATTCCTTCCATAATTTTGCCAACGAGCATCTAGTTAATTCCAATCTTTTCAGTTTGCTAGTGATGATCTCTTTTTTGCCTTTGAATTTGATTCCATAGAGAGAGTGCCTAGATATTTGACTTCTGTTGTTGTGAGAGAGTTGATGCAAAGGAACTCATTTTTATGTAACATATCTTCCTATAAACCCAACATTCTTATCTCTTTTGCATGTATGCGGATGCTCCGTTTGGCCTCGAATTGTGTAGTTTGCCGAGTTTTTTCGGTGCTCAAAGTGGTGTTGTTTCCCTCTCACTGGCTTTTGTCATGTAGGGCCATCAAAATACCTGTGAAAACCTTCTGCACTAGGATTAGGTGGTTTCCAAGTGGGTATAGCTTCTCTATAGCATTCCTCTTGACCATAAATGAGTCCATGAAAACCTCAGTTGTGATCCCATGATTTGTGGTAGAATCTCCACCATTTGAGAGAGTCATAAATGCCTCCGTAGTTTTTTCTCGGTATTCCAGTAATGGCAGACTTTTGTTTGAATTTGAGATCATAGTTACATACCTATCTGGCCCTAGGGGCATGATCTGAGCCACCTTACTTATCTGTTCAGAGAACTCTCGGAGAATAAGTCTAAGAAAAGTTCATAGAATCCTATTTCTTACAAATTCTGTTGAGTTTACCTTTGGTTTCCACGTAGTTGGCTTCATCCAAATCATCAGAGGTTGGTTCTGATTTTGAACTATCGTGTCTTAATTGTGATGCCTTTGTCTTGTGTTTTGTCCCTTGTTCTCAGTTTCTATTGCCTGACTGTTGTCCGATGATTGTTGATGGTGGCACCAGGAACCATTCGAAGGAGACCACCCTCTGGTCCATTCCAAAACTCCCACTCATCATCATCCATATCATCATTTCCCCCTTGTTGATTCGGGGTGGTCCCATTGAATGGTGGCACTTGTTCTGTGACATAGTTTATAACAATTCCAACTGTGTAAATGCAAGGACCTGGACCTACAGTTACCTCTAACTTCTTTGGGATGTTCGAGATATCCTAACAAAAGAACATGATGTCAAAGCTAGTTAGGTCTTTCCAATGTAAGCTAGACCTACTTGCTCGATGAGGCACTATGAATCTTGAAATACCTGCAACGGCCTCCACCGTCCACCAGAAAAGAGGCGAATCTTTCAAAGTGGCATAAACTTTGTACCTTAATTTGTGTCAAACTTCTTCGCTGAACTGGTTCCAATGGTTTACAATTGCTGTAAAGCCATCTCCTCTGATATGTCCCTCCACCATCATAATTAATATCATTTTTTCATTTGGATAGGACACGAAGAACCTTCTTGCTGCAACTTATCTTATAAACCAAGAGCCAGATTTTCTTACTTTCTGTTCAAGGATGCTTGCAACATCATTTGTTTTGACTGACCTTCCATAGTGTTCTATAGTTGCTGCACGATCTAGATAGGCTGAAATACTTACCATTTTAGAATCACCAGTATGAACATCTTCAGCTTTTCTGGCCTCTCTTCTTCTTCTGGTTCAGGCGTGTGTTCCTATTCCTCCATCTCCATGATTCCTATCTTTCCCCTCAATGGTTCGAATCTTAGTTTGCTCTAACACCCTCTTGCCCAATGACCAAAACACTGGCATTTATAGCATTTGATGGGGTTTCTATAGGACACTCTCTGATGTCTCCGATCTCCACATTGATAACATGCATCCTTTTTGAAGGGATACCCTGTCATTCGGCTGTACCCTATCCTCTCCTTAACTTCTTTAACTTCAAATTGATTCTTTTATTGTAAAGGAGAAAATAGATTTGAATTATAGAGAGATTTCTACATCGTATCTTGTTCTATTCGACGATTATAACTATTGTTTGATAGCACCTCCATGTAGGTCTTCGACAGCTTCTTCCACTTCTAGTTACTTTTAGTCACCAGGATATCTGAAGCTTTGCAGCACCACCATCCTTTGGATAATGGATTTTTGTTGTGGTGTCAGTGAGTTACTGTGGTCCACCTTCCATCCATAGCTGGCATGGTGGTTTAATGAAAACATGTCTTATTGTCGTATCCTTGTTCCATCGTTCACCTACTTTCTTGGCATTGTTTGGTTGGTGTGCCATTGCTTCCTTCTTGATTGGGATCCAGTGTTTCTGTATTGGTCCTTCCAAATGAGTGGCATTAGCTCGCATGATCCACACACTTGCCTTGTTTGCGTATGGTCCTGACCTTTGCCAGTTTGTCATCCATCTCCCACTACTTTTCTCCTTCCCCCTTGTTTTGGTCCATTCATGGTGAGGGAGTAGATTTTTATCAATAGTCTAGATTCTCCCTCTAGATTCGTCGGAGTTTCTCACTCTAACCCATATCGGTCCTTGATGCTCAAACTCATATTCTTTCTAAATGGCTATATTGCTGAAGAAGATTTTGTAGAATAATCATCTGATTTTAAAAATTACATTTTTCCAAATCATGTGTACAAACTTAATAAAGTTTTATATGGATTGAAACAAGCACCTAGAGCTTGGTATGAAAGGCTAAATAAATTTTTACTTGAAAATAACTTTACTAGAGGTAGTGTAGATACAACTCTATTGCTAAAAAAAAAGTAAATGATTTATTTATAGCTCAGATTTATATAGATGATATTATTTTTGAAGCTACTAAAGAAGTTCTTTATCAAGAATTCGCTGAGCTTATGCAGAGTGAATTTGAAATAAGCATGATGAGGGAGTTGATATTCTTTCTTAGACTTCAAATTAAACAAATAAAGGCAAGAATATTTATTAGCCAAACCAAATATATTTGAAAGATACTAAAGAAGTTTAGAATGAAGAATGCCAAGAAAATTGGCATGCTAATAAGCCCCATGTGCAGACTTGACAAAGACGAAAATGGTAAAGGCATAGATCAAAAGTGCTATAGAGGTATGATTGGCTCATTACTATATTTAACTGCTAGTAGACCTGATATACTGTTTAGTATTTGCATGTGTGGTAGGTTTCAATCTAATCCTAAAGAAACTCATTTACTTGTTGTTAAGAGAATTTTTTGATACTTAGTTGATACACAAAACCTAGGATTATGGTACTCAAAATAATCCTCCATTGAACTAATTGGTTATACTGATGCTGACTATGGAGGTTGTAAAATTAAAAGAAAAAGTACAAATGGAACATGTCAATTTTTAGGACTAAACTTAATCTCATAGTATAGCATGAAACAAAACTTGATAGCATTATCTATTGCAGAAGCTGAATATGTTACTGCTGGAAGTTGTTATGTACAAATACTGTGGATTAAGCAACAACTTAAAATTTTGATATAAATTAAAATAAAATTTTTATAAGATGTGATAATACAAGTGCTATTAATTTAACTAAAAATCTTATTCGGTACTGTAGGACAAAGCATATTGAAATAAGACATCAGTTTATTAGAGATCATATTCAAAATAATGATATTGTACTTGAATTTGTGTGTACTGAAAATCAATTGGTCCATATTTTTACCAAACCACTCTGTAAAGATAGATTTAGAATGATCAGTGGTGAATTAGGAATTTATAATCCTTTCTAAATAAAGATCTTTTCCAATAATCTTTGCCCATTTATAAGTTGATTTGATTTGAGTCTTCTCAAATATTTTTGGATCCATTTCAAATTCATTTTGAATCTTTTTTTGTGTTTGGGACTGGGACTCGAGTTGACTCGATTGTGCATGCGAGTCGACTTGACACTCGAGCCAACTCTAATAGAGAATTGAGCCAACTCGATGATCGGGACCCAATTTTTTATAAAATTTCTGCCCTTTTGAAAATACTATTCACTTTACTTTTTCAATCCCGCTTGTCTCAAACCCCCTTGACTCCTCTCTAAAATCCTTTCCTCCACCATTCTTCTTCAATCCCTTGAGAAATCTAAGCATTGTGGCACCTCGAGTTTGATCTACGGTCACGAAGAGATGAGGAAGTGCAGAGACATGTGAAGCATAGTCCAAACACTAGCGACAACTAGGAGATCTTCGTCCTACTCCTTCCACATCAATCTCCCTTCCAAATTGAGTCTCCATGGCTTCTCAGGCTATCTCCATAGGTAGACTGGTAGATTTTGCATTTTTGGATGGAGAAAATTTTTGAATTGGCAACTAGATTCATCAGTAGGGTTGGAAGAAAATCTACTCACTTGAGGTACCCACTTATCCTAATTTAGTAAGAAAATTCTTTGAGAATATGCAAATGGATGTGGACTGTGTTTGGTCTACTATAAAGAATATTGAGATTGCCTTAGATCAGAGGAAATTAGGGCACCTGTTAGAAATGGTCAGATCTAGAATTTGCTTCTCTAACTTAGAGAATGACATGAAAGGATTGAGAAGGGTTTTGGGTAGAGAAGATATGGAAAACTTTGATTTTCACAAAGCTAATCAACTTCTTGTTGAATTGAGGCTTCTACATAGCATTATTAGCAGGATTATCTTCCCCAAAATAGGTAGATTTGATTGGATTCTAAGAGGGAACTTGCTGCCATGCACCATGTGGTTGAAGGGAAGACTATGAATTTGCCTTGTATGATGTTGGAGCAAATCAAAATTGCTACGGACAGATCAAAAACCAAAGCTTGTCTTCCTTATAGAATGGTCTTCACCCTAATCTTTGTGGATGCTCAAATTGATTTGGAAGGTGAAGATTTCAAGACTCTTACACACACTGATTATTATACCAAGCACTCTCTTCACTGTATGGAATACAAAAATGTAAATGATCAGTGGGTGGGGAAGGTGAGGGGATACCCTCACATGCATCTAGATCATCTCCCTCTGATTCTACCGAACCATCTTCTCTTGCACCTGTAGCCAAACCATCTTCTCTTGCACCAACACCGACGCCCATGTCAGCTATAGCAGAGCACATCTTTAGAGCACCTAGTTCTCCTCGTACCCATCACATTCATCAGATTTTTAGTACCGAAGGGGTTGTTCAACAGATTATGGAGAAAATAGAATCCATGTTCTGTGACTTCAGACAGTAGATGCTTTAGAGTTGGGAGCCATATTGAGAATTGTGTCTCAAAACTAATCGTCAGCCTATTGATGATTGAGCTCATTTTGTAATTATATATAAATTATTAAATAATAAATATTATTTAATTTTTTCATCACTTTGTACATCTTCTTTAAACTTTTGTATTGTGATAAAGTTCTTAGGACTATTTGAATCAATATAGGAGGATATATCGTTTAGTCCTTAAATGCAGTTCGTGACCCAATGATATGTTATTATTAGGATGATAGCTATATCAAGTGTAGATCGTTATGTGCCATGGATGTTGGTTGTTTTCTTAATCAAAAAGTATGGAGACACTGACATGGCATGTAAGTGAGATATAGATGTACATCTCACTAAATGTGACCAACTGTAGAGTACTCTGCTGTCAAGAGTAGCTCGTGAACGATATGGGTATAAATGTCCCTCTGATCTGAGATCACCACGATAACTTACAAGCAACTCATTGTGTTTTGATGTTGGACTATCTGAATTTTTAATTCAGTGATGAAAGATTTTTGGACATAGTCAAGTACTTACGAAGTCAGTGTGTGAGTTAAGATGGAATTGATCCCTTCGAATAAGTAGGAGATAATGCATCACTGTATTTTAATTTAGTAAAATCTCGATCGGGATAATCCATGTGATAGATTTGAAAAGTTAAAATATAATATAGATGATCTTTTCTGGATTGATAGTTAAATCCTGGGTCACTTTGGGCATTAGAGTCAAAGGGATAAATTATACGATAACGATATGCTAATAGATTTTTGAATATTGCTTAGCAATCTTTTGACCTATCTAGACATCGGGTACCATTGCTAGATGATCACTTTGATTGATACTGAAAAATTATTTTTATGCTACTGATTTAGATTCGAACTTATGGGGTCACACTCAAAAAAAATTTCTGACTGATCATTTCAGGGTATAACCGTCAATTCGATTGATGATTAATCTTGCACAAAAATTGAAATAAATTAATTCACTAATAATTGATGAATTATAGGATGATTGATTAATGATTAGATTATTAATTAGCTCAATTTGTTTGAGTATTGAGGTTTGGATCAAGTCTAATTGAATTAGATTTAATTAGGTTTGACCTGATTAGATTATAAGATGACCTAATCGCTAAGGAAGATTAGTTTCTAATTTGATCAAGATTTTGGTTTAATTATTTCTTAATTAGATTAGAATTTAATTAAGAATATAAAAGTCTAATTGGATTGAATTTTATTTATTTAATTGGATCTAACCAAATGAGATTTGATTTGGGATCAAATATGATAGAACCAAAGAGTTCAATCTAGTTGGACTTCTCCCTAACGCCACCCTTTCTCTGTGCCCTTCTTTTCTTCATGCAAGAAATATTTCTATAGAATGTTTCTCATGCCCAGAAGTGATTTGTCACCCATTATCTAGTCCCCTTTGGATTAGGATAAGTTTGGTTCATAATTCAAATTCAAATGGTTTGAATTTGACTTAAAACAATCTAGTTCTTATTCTTATCCTTTGCTTGTTGCCTACACCTTAGAAGGCTAATAATTTATGCAACAAATGATAAGAAAAATTGCATGAAAAATATCTCATGCCTCAACCCTTCTGACGCCCCTCTTGGATAAGGATCAAGTGGTTGAGTTTTGAATTCAAATTGGTTTAAATTTTAACTAAATCAACCACCTTATCCTTATCCTATCTTCCTTCCATGCCATATTTAAAATCCTCTCCAATTTTGTGTGACAAAGAGAGAAGATTTTATTGTGAAAAATTATGTCTGAGAGAGGGGGTGTGAAACAGAGAGAGGGGGGGGGGGGTCATTCTATATGATAGAAAGAGAAAAATTGCTTCCTCTTTGGGCATGAGTTCTAGAGTGGGGTTCTCGAATTTCAACTTTTATTTTTTGTGAGAAGAATAAAATAAGAGAGTCTCATTCCATACTTCCTACACCACCATCTCCTCCTTGCTGGGAAGCGTGGTGGATTTTGTGCATGTATTTTTAAATATTTACATTGGAACATACATAGATTAAATAATTTAATCTACAATGCATGCATAGATCAAATCTAAAATCACTATACAGGATCTATGACATGAACTAATATGCATATATCCAAAATTGAAATCTAAAATTCAGAAAGTATAGATCATATCTATGTGTAATTAGATCATATCTAATTTATATTTAGATCACATCTAAATATTAATTGAGATCAAAATCTCATACCTGAATGTGGATAGTAGATTATCATATCCAAAATCTATGGTACTTGATTCTTCATGATGCTTGGTAGCCGCACATGCGTTCGGTCTCTATAGGTATCCACATGAAGCCCTTGTGCTGATCGATCTCTCTGAGAGTGGTAGCTCACGAGGACATCATGCTTTGGCTGATCTAAGAGAAATCATAAAGATGAAGAATAAGAAGACTCTCTCTTTTTCTTTCTGAATTCATACATCAGATTTCTACAATAGAGATCAAGAAAAGAATCCTTTCTTCTCAATTTTCTCATGCATAAGAGAGAACCTTTCTCTCTTCCTTTCATGCCCTTAAGAATTTTTTTTTCTCTGATTTTTTATAATAAAAGTTAGATCTAATCTAATTTTTTATACTAAAAATTATATAAAATTTTGAGCCCTAGAAGAATCCAAAAGAGAGACTCAAGAGAAGGACCGTTTTCTCTCTTCTTCTCCCTTTTTCTTCTTGATCTAAAACTCTAGAATGCTCTAAATGTTCAACTAAATTTTTTTGATATTTTTTCTATAAATTTTCATATTAAAAATTAGATTCAATCTGATTTTTATCTTGAAAAAAAATAAAAAAAAAATATGAAAGAAGAACTCCTTCTTCTTCAAGACTGCGCATAAGAAAGAAGATCCTTCTTCTTCATTCTCTTTCTCTCATTAGGAAGAACTTTTTTTCTCTAATTTTTTATTGTAAAATCAGCAAAGAAGCCTCTCTTTGATGCCTAAAAATCAGCAATAAAAATTTCTCAAAAATTTTTTCAAAAAGGGAGGAGAAGAGAGGCTTTGCACATGGGATTGTGGGGCATCCAAGAGGGGGTGTGGGGCATCCAACTCTTGGATGCCTCTCAGTTGGACACCCCTCACCTTCCTTTTTCCTTTTGGGGATAAGAAAGGGGGACACCTCTTTCTTTCATGCAATAGAAGAGAGGGGGCACACATCTTAGTGGGGCATGGGATTTCTCACGTTAAGAGAGAGTAGGCCGTGGGGGGTTTATATCATATGGAGTTTAGGTTTTAAGTTGGTTAAGTGTTATTCCAAATAGGGCTCAAGATTTTATTCCAACTCTAACTAACCCTTGAACCCAATCTTAATCAATTTAAGAATTAGTTATAACAAACTAACTAATTGGATCCGAGTCCAATTATGAAACTTATTAGGCCTTAATCTAATTGAAGAATTAGTTAGATTAAAATCCCATTGATCCAGAGATTGATTCTTGATAGATATCAGAGAAGTTTTTAATAATAGGGCTTGATCTAATTAAGCCTATTATCCAATAGAGTTTGATCCAATCCAAGCCTATATAAAACTAATTGAATCATATTCAATTTAGAATTTGATTTGCATCCCTGAGATCAATTGGAACAAGCCCTGTTACTCAATAAAGATGCATCCAATCAATCCAAAGCCAATCTAATTGAATCTAATTCAATTAGATCTGATCCAATCCTCATTGCTCGATCAAATTGAGCTAATTAATAATCATATTATTAATTAATTATTTTTCTAATTTATCAATCATTAGTAAGTTATTTATTACAACTTTTGTATAGGATTAATCATCAATCAAATTGATAATTAAACCCTTCAATGATTTATAATCATTAATTAGCCATTTGATCAGATAGGTACTTCTATGTGTGTGATCCCATAGATTCAAATCTAAGCCAGTAGCACAAGAATAATTCCTATACTAATTGATGTTACCATCTAGCAATAGTTTCTGACATTCGGATAGATCGAATGTATGCTCAGCAATACTCTAAAACCCATATGGATATAGTTACCATATAATTTATTTCTTTGACACTTGATGCTCAAAGACAACTAAAGATTAAACTGTCAATCTAGGAAGAGTGATCCATATTGTGTCTCAACCTTAAAAATCCTGTGACTGCTCACTAGGATTATTTTGGTCAAAGTTTTGCTAAATTGAAATACAATGATGCATCATCTCTAATTTTACTTAGAGCGGTCAATCCTATCTTGACTCGTACTCAGACTTCACAAGTATTTGATTGCATCCAGAAATCTTCTATTATCAAATTAAAAATTCGGATAGTCCGACATCAAAGCATAGTGAGTTACTTGCAAGTCACTAAGGCAGTCTTAGGTTAGAGGGACACATATACCTATATCCTATCAAAGCAATCTTTGATAGTAGAGTGCTCCGAAAATGATCACGCTCAGTGAAATATACTCCTATAAATCACCATATACCATACCTATGTTACTACACACCTTGATTTTGAGGACAACCAACCAATATGACATACAACGACCTACACTCGATACAATTATCGTCCTTGTAATAATTATATCATTTAGTCACAAGCAAGATTTAAGAACCACATGAAAAATTATTTTTTATCATTTTGATAGTAGTTCTAAGATTTTATCATAATATGTGAGTTCTATTTTGAAAGATGTATTTCTTATGATGAATCTACCAGATAATATTTATTATTTTATAGTTCATATACTTGTATGGAACACAATCATCTACAACCTAGATGATTGACTTTAGGATATATTTTTTCAACACTCCTATTATTCTATCTTCTGATCTGAAAGAGTCTGGGTAATCTAAAAGGAGCACAAATCAGCTATCTAGTACTTTTTACGCGAGCTAGCACTCTCAGGAAGAACGATCTAATCAGGACTTTGAGTGGATATCCTATAGAGATTGGACGTACTGTATGACTCCTCGACATCAGGAAGAACCCATTACCATGCCCATCAGTAGTAGTGATCATCAACTATGCTCTGATAAAGAATCTAATCTCTGTAGATAAGATCTACTCCTGATTAGAATGTATGTTTCAGATTCGATCTGCTTGCATGATTGATATGATCAATTATTAAATTTTAGATATTATGTTTATTCATATCATATGATCCTTATTTTATGATTTCTAGATCAAATCTAGAGCATGTAAATAGACTAAAATATATAATATGTAGTCTTTCGCTAAAAAATTTTGAAAATACATGCTTTGAACTATCAATTTTTTCTTCAAATGGTATCAGAGCTATATTTCTTATGACATGTATATTATGCATATAATCTAATTTTAATTATTTAGATTAGATCTAAATAATTAATTTTTATTTTGAGTAGTATAATAGTCTAATTGGGTTGATCGCCATAGTTATCTAGTCATAGGAGAAAGTAGGGTTTAATGATCCTCTCTTCCCATTCGTTGGGATTCTCCTATGGCATGTTGGAGTGCTGCACGATTAATTTTCATGAAGATGAACAATGAAAGGAGCTTAAAAATTTTATTTTAGATATGATATATTGTATGTTAGATCTGAAATTAATTTTCAATTGATTGTATGATAAATTATAAAAATATTTTATAAAATTTGAAACTATTTTCAAATATCGAACCCCAACTCATGTCAGTCCAAAACTTAATTGAGAATTAAGTGATCTAAATTTGAGAATCAAAGATCTAAGACCTAATTTTCATAAATTATGAATTTATAGGTTAGCTCTAGTCAGATCCTTTTAACTGGATTAGATCTAGGGTTAGAAATCATTGATAATGGACTATGTTAGTAATTTATCAAATCTAATTAATGGTTAAATCTGATTGTGTCAATTTTCTCTTGATCAATTCTCAATAGTTATAGTTGATCAGAGTCCATATCTTTGAATAGATCAGGATGGACCTCGATTGTAGCTTCGTGGTTGAACCTATGTCTATAAATTGATCTAATTGAAACTAATTAACTAGTTGATATCTAAGATAAGTATGGCAGTCTTGATCAGTGGTTATTAATTGGGAGCTATTCACATAGATTGAGTCTATGACGAGTTAATGGCATATCCCTCCCATCGATCTCACTTACTTGACCAACATGGTAAATTATGTTTTGATTAAATCACTTAATAATTAGGGTTGAGCCATGCTAGCTAGAAAATTAGTATGATTGATTTAGGTGCCCCTAGTTTGACTTGTCTATAGTCCTCTTCATGACTTGATGAAGTCAGTGGGAGGATTTGTGACTAGTCAACTGAATCAACTTGCATCTAGTCTTCTTTGATCTGATTTGGATGAAGTCAGTGGGAGGATTATGATTAACTGGTTAGCTTTTTTTTTTTTCTCATTCCATCTAATTGAATCTTTTAAAATTATTAGGTCCTTAAAAAATAAAATAGTTATGGTGATAACATAGATCATGGCCTCCCATTAAGTTGGATGATAATAGATCCAACAACTTAGATGATCATTGGAGGTGCCACACGTCTGGTGTTCATCTGGCTGTCGGGATTATCATTCATAATATGTTGATTTAGATATATCCTTCTAACAAAGGTCAGGTTGGTTGAGCCACACTTGGGCCTGATCATTCGTTATATAAGAGTAGAGGCATTGGAAGAGAAAATTATCCCTCAGTACATTGCCTCTTTGGGATCCGAAATAAGCCCGGAAAAAAGAAGGCAAGTTATTGTTTAGATAAGGGTAATTAATTATATGATAACACCTTATAAATTCTTTATTTATGATTCTACTATCTGTGTGTTAGATACCGAAAGTCCTTTTAACATATGCATTCATTGTAGGATCTGTAGGTCAGTAGGAGATTTGAAGAAGGTGAAAGATTCCTTAATGTTGGAGATGAAAAATCTGCTCCAGTTCTGGTGTTAGGGATTGTTAAGCTTGTATTCAAGTCCAATATAATTGATCTCAGTAAATATCACTTTTATCTTTCATTTTTATTGAATATTATTTCTGTAAGTCTTTTGACCAAGAATGGTTATGAGATTTTAATAATTTTTTTTTAATATCATTGTGAATGGTGTTAATGTGATGAATGGATAACTGAATAATAAAATTTATATATTATCATAATCTGTTAGTATAATGTACATGTCCGCAAATATCCTAGAATTGATGATGTATCTGATATCTACCTTTAGCACTGTAGGTTAGGTCATGCTAACAAAAACACAATAAACAGTGACTCAAGAGAGAATTTTTGAAGTTAGTGATTGTGAATCACTTTCAACCTATGTGTCCTATCTTCTTGAGAAAATGATCAAGTCATCTTTTACTAAAAAAGATGAATGAGCCAGTAAAGTTCTAGGTCTAATACATACTGATGTATATGGACCTATGAATACAAGTGTCAGAGGTGGATATTTTTACTTCATTACATTTATAGATGATCTATCGAGGTATGGGCACATCTATTTAATAACACATAAATTTGAATCATTTGAAATATTCAAACGATTCCATAATGAGGTAGAGAAACATAACTAAGAAGAGTATTAAAACTCTTCAATCTGACCGAGGAGAAGAATACCTCTTCAATGAATTTTTGACATACTTAGAAGAGAATGGGATTCTCTCACAGTAGATTCCTCCTGGAATACCAGAGCATAATAGTGTGTCAGAAAAGAAGAATCGAATCCTGTTTGATATGGTTCAATCCATGATGGGCTTTGCAAATCTGTCGATCTTCTTTTGGGGATATGCACTTGAGTCAGCTTGTTATATACTTAATAAAATTTTGAGCAAGTTTATAAATAAAATATTACATAAGATGTGGATAGGGCGTAAGCTAGTATCCTCTCACCTTAAGATTGGGGGTATCCGACTTATGTCAAACATTTAAAAACTGACAAGCTTGGACTTAGATCTGACAAATATAATTTTATAGGATATCCAAAAGAAGCTAAAGGGTATTACTTCTACTTTGCTAACGAACAAAAGGTGTTCGTCAGCAATAGGATAGTCTTTTTAAAAAAAAAAATTCTTTGAGGAAGGAATAATGCCTCTAAGATTGAACTTGATGAAGTTCGACTGGTAGAAGAACCGACACAATCTAGTAAACTTATAGAATCAGATTTAATTAGATCAAATTTAGAACCTATTGTAGAGACATCTTTGAGGAGATTCGATAAAGTACCATACTAACCGGATAGATATTATGATTTCTTGATCCGAGATGGTGATCTTGTTTAAGTTGATGAGAACAATGAGAATCCGATCATCTATATAGATGCAACGTAGAGGTATGACTCTGATAAGTGGTTAGAAGCCATGAAGTCTGAAATGGAGTCCATAAAAATTAATGTATGGACATTGATTGATCTATCTGAAGGGGTAAAACTCATAAGGTATAAGTAGATCTTCAAAAGAAAGAGGGGTGCGGATGGAAAGATGGTGACCTATAAAGTCCATCTGGTTGTCAAAGATTATCGTCAACGTTATGGTATTGATTATGATGAGATGCTTTCTCTTGTGGCAATGCTCAAATCTATTCGGATCATGCTTGCAATAGCAGCACACCTGAATTATGAAATCTGACAAATAGATGTGAAAATAATTTTTTTAAATAGAGAACTGGAAGAAGAGGTGTATATAATACAACCTGAAGATTTCATATCCATAGATGAGTCTAAAGTGTGCAAGCTTCAAAGGTCCATTTACGGACTAAAGCAAGTATCTCGGAGTTGGAACATATATTTTGATAAAGTAATCAAAATATATGGCCTTGTTAAGAATGGAGAAGAATCCTACATATATAAGTGGGTTGATAATTCTGTAGTAGTATTTTTTATTTTATATATTGATGATATTCTCTTAATCGTAAATAACATCTCTGTATTACATGAAATAAAGGTGTGGCTATCGTCACAGTTCTCTATGAATGATTTGGGAGAAGCATCTTACATCCTTGAGATGAAGATCTATAGAGATAGATCTAAGAAGTTGCTTAGGTTATCCCAGTCCACATACATTGATATTGTGTTAAAGCAGCTTAGTATGAAAAATTTCAAGAAAGGCTATCTTCCGATAGACCACCGAAGTTTTCTTTCGAAAAAAAATTATCTGACAACTCCTCAAGAGAGAGAGCGTCTGAGTAGAATTTTATATGCTTCGATAGTGGGATCTATTATGTATGCCATGATGTGTATGAGACTGGAGGTGGCATACTCATGGCATACTCCATGAGAACCACTGGAAGGTCGTAAAGATTATCCTTAAGTATTTGAGAAATACTGAAGATCAGTGGCTTATCTATGGAGAATCTGATTTAAAATTTATGAGATTTACCAACTCTAGTTTTCAGTCAGATCATGATAATAGTAAGAGTGTGTCAGGATACATATATATCCCGAATGATAGAGCAGTCTGCTGAAAAAATTTCAAGCAGCATACTGTAGCCGACTCTACTTGCGAGGTGAAATATATCACGGCATCCGATATTGCAAAAGAAGCTATGTGGTTACGAAAGTTTATTGATGATCTCAGAGTGGCACCCTTCCTTGATGGCCCTATCTTGCTGTACTATGATAGCACTGGCACCATTGCTCAAGTGAAGGAACTGAAGTCACATTAGCGTACTAAGCACATTCTGCACCGTTACTACCTGATCTGAAAGATCATGGATTGAGGTAACATCAAGCTTCAGAAGATCTATGAAAAAAAAATCTGATCGACTTATTTACTAAAGCCATCGGTGTCAAGGAGTTTAAAGTTATAAATCAAAGATGGGTATACGATACTGTACCGATTGGCTTTAGTCCAAATAGGAGTTGTTGAAAATTATGTCCCAAAATCAATCGTCAGCCTATTGACGTTGAGCTCATTGTTGTAATTATATATGAATTATTAAATAATAAATATTATTTAATTTTTTCATCACTTTGTGCATCTTCTTTGAACTCTTATGTTGTAATGAAGTCCTTAGGACTATTTGAATCAAGATATAAGGATATATTATTTAGTCCTTAAATATAGTTCATGACCAAATGATATGCTATTATTAGAATGATAGCTATATCAAGTGTAAGTCATTATGTGCCATGGGCATTGATTGTCCTCTTAACCAAAGAGTGTGGAGACACTGATATGGTATGCAAGTGAGATGTAGGTGTACATCTCATTGAACGTAATCAACTGCGGAGCACTCTGTTGTCAAGAGTAGCTCATGAAGGATATGTGTATAAGTGTTTCTTCGATCTGAGACTATCAATGTGACTTACAAGCAACTCACTATACTTGATGTCAGACTATCAAAATTTCTAATTCAGTGATGAAAGATTTTTGGATACAGTCAAATACTTGCGAAGTCGGTGTGCGAGTTAAGATGGAATTGACTCTTCTGAATAAGTAAGAGTTAATGCATCACTGTATTTCAATTCGATAAAATCTCAATTGGGGTAATCCATATGATGAATTTGAAAAGTTGAAATATAATGTAGATGATCTTTTGCAGTTTGACAGTTAAATCATGGGTCACTTTGAGCATTAGGGTCAAAGGAATGAATTATACGGTAACTATATACCAATGGGTTCTTGAATGTTGCTTAGCAATCTTTTGACCTATCTGGATATTGGGTATCATTGCTAGATGGTTACTCTGATTGGTACTAAAAAATTATTCCTGTGCTACCGACTTAGATTTGAGTCTATGGGGTCACACTCAAAAAAAATTTTTGACTGATCATGTGGCTGATCAATGATTGAAAATCATTCCAAGATATAACCGTCAATTTGATTGATGATTAACCTTGTACAAAAATTGAAATAAATTAATTTTCTAATAGTTGATGAATTATAGAAGGATTGATTAGTGATTAGATTATTAATTAGCTCAATTTGATTGAGCATTGAGGTTTGGATCAAGTCTAATTAAATTAGATTCAATTAGGTTTGACCTGATTAAGTTATAAGATGCCTAATTGCTAAGGGAGATTAATTCTTGATTTGATCAGAATTTTGGTTCAAGTAATTTTTAATTAGATTAAGATTTAATTAAGAATATAAAAGCTTAATTGGATTGAGTTTAATTTATTTAATTGGGTCTAACTAAATGAGACTTGGTTTGGGACCAAATATGATAGAACCTAAGAGTCTAATGTAGTTGGACTTCTCACTAACGCCACCCTTTCTCTGTGCCCTTCTTTTCTTCACGTGAGAAATGTTTCTGTGTGAATGATTCTTATGCCCAAAAGTGATTTGTCACCCATTATTTGGTCTCCTTTGGATTAGGATAAGTTTGGTTCGTAATTTGAATTCAAATGGCTTGAATTTGACTTAAAACAACCTAGTTCTTATCCTTATCTTTTGCTTGTCGCCTACACCTTAGAAGGCTGATCATTTGTGCGACAAATGAGAAGAAAAATTATGTGAGAAATGTCTCATGTCTCAGCCCTTCTGATGCTCCTATTGGATAAAGATCAAGTGGTTAAGTTTTGAATTCAAATTGGTTTGAATTTGAACTAAATCAACCACCTTATCCTTATCCTATCTCCTCTCCATGCCATACTTAAAATCCTCTCCAATTTTGTGTGACAAAGAGAGAAGGTTTTACCATAGAAAATTATTTTTAAGAGAGAGGGGGCATGAAACAGAGAGGGGGCGGGTCATTCTATGTGACAGAAAGAGGAAAATTACTTTCTCTTTGGGCGTGAGTTCTAGGGTGGGGTTCTAAGGTTTTGACTCTAGATTTTTGTGAGAAGAACAAAACAAGAGAGTCTTATTTCATACTTTCTACACCACCATCTCCTCCTATTGTTCCATCCTCTGATCTGTAATAGTTCAGGTGATCTAAAGGAAGGAGCACAAATCAGCCATCCAGTGCCTTTTGTGCGAGCTAGCACTCCCGAGAAGGATGATCTAATAAGGGCTTTGACTAGACATACTGTAGAGATCGGATATGCTGTGTAGCTTCTTAGCATTAGAAAGAACTCATTACCACATCTGTCAATAGTGATGATCATCAACCCACGCTCTGGATAAAGAATCTAATCTCTGTAGATAGGATCTACTCCTGATTAGAATGTATGTTTCAGATTCGATCTGTTTGCACGATTGATATGATCAATTATTTAATTTCAGATGTTGTATTTATTCATGTCATATGATCCTTATTAAGTAGTTTCTAGATCAGATCAAAGGCATGTAAATAGATTAAAATATTTAATCTGTAGTCTTCTGCTAAAAAATTTTAAAAATACATGCTTTGAACTGTCGATATTTTTTTCAATTCAGCAGATTATGGAGAAAATAGAAGTCATGTTCTGCGACTTTAGACAGTAGATGCTTCAGAGTTAGAATGAGCTCTGACTATCTTCACAGCAACATTTTGAGGTACTTCATGAGGAGATTGCTAACTTGACTCGAAGGATTGAGATTTTGAAGAGGTTATAGAGTCAGCGTACTGATTTATCTTCAGATATTTATCATCTGTCTGTATAGTCTGTTCGGGTTGTCAAGAAGGTTAGGGATGCCATCATTTCTAAGCATGACAGCATCAAGATTCTTATTCTTGCATTGCAGAGGATGGAGTCTCAGATCGGACTGCTTATTGCTTGGATGTCTCCACCCCAATCTCAACCACCTCCTAGCTAGCCTAGACCTACTCCTAGTTAGCCACACCTCTCCTCCTCCTGAGCCAGACCACCTTTTAATGCTGTTGTTAGACCTAGCATTGGCTTTTCTCCAGTTGGCTTCGAGCCCTCTGTATCAAAGCAAGAGAGCTACACCCTCCTTATCTTCTGATCCATCAGAGCCTGTCATAGAGTTTCTGTTTGATAAGGACTAGTTCTCTTACGTTTAGAATGTCTTTTGATATCTCTTATCTTTAGTATTTTACTTTATTATGTAATGTGATAACAAATATTGTATTGTTTGTAAGGCAACCTTTTGTAAACAATACAAACTTGTAATGAATGATATATCTCAATGGATGTTTGTTTTAGTTTATCTTAAATCCTTTGACTTGTACTTTCCTTTTGATGTTGACAAAAAAGAGGAGAGAATTAAATGATTGAGCATATTTGAATAAAGGTGATTGAACATATTTGAAGCATATTTGAAAGTCAAAATTTTTATAAAAAAAAAATTATATATAAACCATTTCATAAAAAACACTTATTAAGGGGGAGCCATTACAACAAAAATGATCATTAATAATATTTTTAAGTAGCATTATAGATCAAAAAAAAACCTTAAATATCTTTAACAGTATTTTTATGGCATTTTCTTATGTGCTATCTGAAGATAGTGTCAATAATTAATTATCAATATTTTTAAAAAAATATCGATAAAAATTTTTATTTTTGTATCACATATAAGTGCCTTTAAAATTTTAATGCCTATATTTTTTATATATCGATAAAAATTATTAAAAAATAAACTATATATCTTAGAATTAGAACAAAAGTAGGATTTAAATCAATAATTTTTTATTTAAATAGTAAGCTCTTAACTACCAACCTATAACTTATATTATTAATATATAAGTATAGTTTATTTAACTCATTAACATACATTCACGTTATTAAATAAGTACTGTTAAAAACACACACACACACACACATATATATATATATATAATAACATATTTTATGAGATCGATCGATATAACTAAATCAAGCTCTATATAAAAGTAATAATTTAAAATTTAATGATAATTTTTTAAAATCATATAAATTATGATATTATTTATCGATATATTTATTAAATATCAAAAAATATAAATTTATAGTGATATTTATAATAAAATATCATAAAATATAAATTTATGGTGGTATTTATAGCAAAATACCATAAAATATAAATTTATAGTAGCATTTGTGATAACATGTCGCTAATAAAAAAATACTTATTAAAAGATAGTGATATTTTTATCAAAATATAATGAAAAAAAATTGAGTGGTATATAATAAGAAATGCTACAAGTAATTTATCGTTAAAAATTATTTTTATTGTAATGAGCTTATATTTTAATAGCTTGATACCTTTTGAGAATTTTATGTAACTGGGATTTGTCAAAATAAAATTTTCTTGTACAGCTTGTCAAATCAATAATTATTTATGCATATGTGTATAATGAAGTATAAATATCCATAACATTTATTTACTCTTAATACGATACATCATTTTACATTGAGCAACTTTTTATGCACAATTATATGTTCAGTATTTTGTTATTATCAAAAAGAGGAAGATTATTCATTTCAAAAATAATTTTAATGATTATAAAATATTAGAGCATCAAATGATACTGATATCTCTCAAGTATTTCAAAGAATATCTTTGTATAAGGAAAATACTATTGGAAGGCTTAAAATATGTTTGAAGATCAATTAAATAAAAAAAATCAGTTTTGGAGACAAACGGCTCAAGAAAAGTCTCATTGAAGCTTCAGAGTCAACTCACCTATGAATCGAGTTGACTTCAGCATGAACAAAGACTGGCATGATTGTCTTGGCATGAAGTCGAGCCGACTTAGATTGGTTTCGAATGAAGCCGAGCTGACTTGGATTGAATCTGAGTCGGCTCTCTCAAAAAACAGAAGATTGAATTTTAAGTTATGAGTGAAAAAATAATATCCTACAAGCCAATCGCATATAGGATGCAATGGGATGTTTTTTTATAATTTATCATTCAAACTCATATAATTGATATTGTTATTTAATAAAATAGTCTTTTTGATTCATTATATGCTTCATCTTATTATTATTTTTAAGATTATAATGATCTCATAGGTCTGGATAATAATTTTAAAGCCGTGATGAGATCACGTCAGTGAGATCTAAATTTTTGATAGCCATGATCTATAATATTTTCAGTCATTGGTTTATTAAGTCGGAGATCAATGATATCGGTAAGACTGACCGTCCTATGTATGCTCAGTGATGAGGATGGTTGATCTCACAACCTCTTGAGTGATGACACTAATATAAGAATGTGGATACTCATTAGAGAATGAGTTCACTGAATAGACCTATAAAAAAATATTTGATGGAGTCTTATTTACATATCAGCTGATTGTTCTCTAATGGGAGTTGTGTAAGTGATCCTTTGACCTGAAATCACCATAGTACCTTATGTATGTGAATCCATATTTTGGTTCACTTTCTTACTTGATTCTTTGATCCTTGTATGGGGTGTTGTGGATATGGTGAAGTGCGCATGGAGGTTGTGAGTGATCAATAAGGGATCAGTCACTCTTATAAGGGGAACGAACATCCTATATGATCTCATAGGTTGATGATTCTGGAAGTCTTTGACCAAAGCAGGATGATAATTATAAAATTTTTTTTAATATATCATCAACTGAATCATCACCTTCTAATCAAGATACATAAAGATAAGCAATTGGGTTTGATATGATTCTATGCTCATAGCTCATCTGGGATGTTGTTTGACTGAAGGATTAAATTGTATGATAACTTACCACTGAAGGATATTTTGATAATTTTTATCAAATTTTATTTCTTTCGGATAGTTATAATATATTGCTAGACATCAATCTTGACTTATGGACTCATCAGAATTAAAAGAGTTTAATTCAAGAATTAATTAGGAAGAGTCCTAGTTAATTGGGACTCTTGAGTAGACCTAATCTGATCGGATTAGGGTTAGGTCAAGAGTCTGTATCCACTACTAGTTAGATTTGAAATTCAATAGATTATACACTTTAAAATTTGATCTTGATCTGATTTAATTAAAATTTAATATAAATTTTAGGGATTAATTTGATATGCTAGCACATTGTGTTAACCCAAGTTCTTAATTAGGTTGAGTTCAAAGTATTTAAGTTAAATTGAACCTGTTGCCTTTGATCTGATTAGATAAAGTCTATTTTAATTAGACTCCTACCCAACTTGAAAGAGTTTTAAGTGTGGAAGGAATTCTCCATGCCACTCTAGTTTCACACCAAAAATTAATTGCCACCACCCATTTTTTAGCGTTAAGAAGAGGAAGGGTCTTTCTTCCTTAAGACTCTTAACCACTTCTTAATTTCCACCAATTCCTTAAATGTCACATGCCAGAAATAATTATAGAAATTATTGGGCATAGAAGAGAAAGAGTCCTTCTATGTGAAATCTCTTTTGGATGACTTAATTCATCAAAGAATTTAATTTTTCACGTGAAGAAGTGGAGCACCAAGAGTTGGCGCCCCTTGGGTCTCTTGACGTCTCTTTATCTATTTAAATGGGGCACCTCTTATGGGATAAGGACTGAATTTTAGTGAAAAATCAGAGGCCTTGGCATGTGATAAGAGTGAAAAAAATTTGAAAAAAATCTGAAAAAAGATAAGAAAAAAATTAAGTGAAAAATAGAAAGAAGAGAGGTGAGAAAAATAGCAAGTGTGGTGTGCTTGTCCTAGAATTTGATTTTTTTATATGTTAGAGTATAAAATCAAATCTTAGATTGTGAGACTTTTGGTGAGAATTCTCTTGACATAATCCTAGTAGTGAAATCGAAGGTAATAGAGCATTGGTATGATCATTCTTCAAGTTCGAAGTCAACGGTATTCTTGTGAAGAAAAGGCTACGGTGGTGCACTAGTTGGGAAGGATCTTGATCATCTTTCATGTGGATCACCATTAGAAGATTTCTATTTTAGAGTCTCGTAGAGATCACCTTCTTATTATATTACTCATATGAGAAAGTATAAGTTTCTATCTCTTTGTATGCTTGAATTTTATTTTGTTCGATATCTATAAGGTGATTCTAGAGTTTGGGTTTCAGTTTGACAGTTTTAATCGTTAAAGCTTTCGATTTACATATTTAAAAATTTTTAAAATTCACATTTTGCTACATGATCAAAACCCAATAGTAGTATCAAAGTCACCCTTATTAGATTCAATCAAACAAATGTAATAGTTGTAATATAGAATTGTTCTAATTCATATTTTGTCAAAATATTGTATCGATTTTTAGCATCGATCTTAAAATCAAAAATTATTTTTTGACTTTATTTGAACCATAGATTTAAATTTTAGTTATTAAATTTTGAATTTGTGATAATATGAAATTTAATGATTCATGGTTGTTTGGTGCTTAAATCATTTTTAATTAAGGGTGTATTGCATGCCTAATTCGATTAGGGTTTGTTATAATATTGACTAAACTTGTTATATGTTAAGTCATTTGCACACCCTTATATGATTACTGTAATCATTTTTGGTATGATAATATGAATGATATTATAACTTGAAAAGTATGTTGAATTGCATAATTTATATATTATATTTTATGTAGTAGTTAGGATGTACCGAGATCAGTTCAAGACCCTCTATAAAAATTATATTAAGTTGTAATGTCGGGATTCACTTACAAATCAAATGTCAAATTTATTTGATCAATTGGTATATGATAAGTGTTAAAGGTGATTTTCTAATTAGATCCGTATGCTGGCCTGACCAACTTTGTTGGTGTCTAAGAAAAGCTGCAGGAAGCCTCCCACCTACTGACCTGATCAATTTGATCTTATTGAGTTTCGAACATAGATTGATTAGTGATGTAGGCACTACAAAGGCCTTCCTTCATGCTTGGTCAATAGAGTATGTCAAGATCTTAGTGAACTTGTTGTGCTATCTACAAGGCTTATTATAAAAATTGATATGATGTTAATTAAGTGCATATTGATGCTTATGGCATATTTGAATAGTGTTGTCTTGTTGTGCTATCCACAAAGACAATATTGTTTAAGTATGACCATATGGGATTGAACAGTTAACTTAACTAGAACACTATAGTTTGTTGTATTATTCACAAGACTATGAGTGATCTAGAGGCAAGAAAGAAAAATATTAAGAATTATATGAAGTACAATTGGTAAAGAGTTACCTACTCTTGAACTCATGAATACTTGTTGTGCTATCCACAAGGTGTTTGTGAGGAATAGAGATCTCAATCTCACTTAGAAACATAATGATGCTTCTCATTTTTCATACTTAAGGGCTATAAAATTTATTAAAATAGTAGGAGACACAATTAGACAAAAGTTCTAATCTAGTTGTGCATGTCTTCATGAGTTGTGCACTTATATTATATTCTTGTTATTGTAGATTAACTGAATAAATGGCATCCTTGTGGTCACTTCGAGGCATACTAGATGCTAATAAATTGATCGGATCAAATTATGTAGACTGATTGAGAAATCTAAGAATAGTTCTCATACAGGAGAAAGTCTCCTATATACTGGATTCACCTGCACCCGATACGATTGGAGAAGCATCTGAGGAGGAAAAGGCCATATATAAGATATGGAAGGATGACAGTGTGACTGTCAAGTGTATCATACTTGCCTTGATGAACAATAAACTTTAAAGGCAGCATGAGGACATGGATGTTCCTTCTATACTCTTTAATCTAAAGGAGTTATATGGAGAACAAAGTCGAACTGCTAGATATGAGATATCTAAGCAATTGTTCTATGTTTGAATGACTGAAGGCACGTCTGTGCAAACTCATGTCCTTAAGATGATTGATTTGATCACTCATCTGGGATAATTAGGTTTTGCTATGGACAGTGAACTTAGTCAGGATTTGATCCTACAGTCACTCTCTGATTCCTTCTCTCAGTTTGTCATTGACTATCACATGAACAAACTGAATATTAGCCTGCCTGAACTGTTGAATATACTCAAAATAGTAGAGAGCCATTTCAAAGGTGAAAAGGCTCCAGTTCTTCTTGTAGATAAGATCAATAAGAAGAAAGGCAAGAAGGGTTCCAAAAAAAATGGAACCCTAAGGCTAGCATCTCCAAGAAGAAGGCGAAGAAGGTCTCCACCAAATGTACTTGCTATCACTGCGGCAAGGACAAACACTGGAAGAGGAATTGCAAGGAATACCTTACAACTGTAAAATATAAGGAAGCAAATGTTGCTAAAGATTTGTATATGATACAAACAAACTTATCATTAAGTACTTCAATTTCAAATTCTTGGGTATTAGATACTGCCCGTGGTTCACATCTTTACAAATCATTGCAGGATCTGTAGAAAATAAGGAGTCAGAGTAAAGATGACTTTGAGCTATTCGGCACTAGTGGAGAGTCTATTTAGGCCGAAACCATGGGAACCAAGATTTTGAAGTTACCTTCAGACAAAGTTTTGAAACTGAAGATTTGTTATTATATTCTAAAAATTATTAAAAATATTATTTATGTACCCTTGTTATTAGAACAAGATTTTGAAATAAAAATTAAGAACAATGGTTGTTCTATCTATTTTTCTAATGAATTTTATGAGAATACTTTTATTGATAATGGTCTTCTATTCCTATCACTTAGTGATAATATACTTTATATTGATAATATGAAGAAAAAAAGAGAGAAGATGTGAATATCACATACTCTGGCACTACCGACTTGGTCATATACATGAGTCAAGAATTAATAAGTTATACAAAGATAAATTCTTTGATCTTTATGATTTTTGAATTATATGAAACTTGTAAATCTTCTCTCATGGGTAAAATGATCAAGACTCAATTTACTGGATATAGAAAAAAGACGAGTGACATTTTGGACCTTGTATATGCTGATGTTTGTGATCCAATGTCAACTCAAGTCAGAGGTGGATACTCCTACTTCATCATATTTACTGATGATACATCTAGATTTGGATATGTGTATTTAATGAAATACAAATCTGAAATCTTTAACAAGTTTAAAGAGTATCAAAGAATGGTTGAGAAACAAACTGATAAAAGTATTAAAGCTCTTCGATCTGATTGAGGAGAAGAATACTTGATTAGTGAGTTTCTCGATTATTTAAAATAAAATGATATTTTCTCTCAATGGATACCTCCTTACACTCCATAATTAATTAGTATTGCAGATAAGAGGAATCGCACATTATTAGATATGGTGCGGTCCATGATATGTTTCATGGATCTTTCAATCTTCTTTTGGAGATTTGCTCTCGAGGCCGTAGCGTATGTTTTGAACAAAGTGCCATCCAAATCTGTCTCTAGCATTCCATATGAGATATGAAAAGAAAAGAGACCCAGTCTTAAACACCTTAAGATTTGGGGTTGTCCTACTTATGTTAAAAATATTGATGGATATAAGCTTAGTGCTAGATTAGAAAAATACAGATTTGTGAGTTATCCCAAGGAGAGTATAAGATACTACTTCTACCACCCCTACTTAATAAAAGGTGTTTATTGCTAGGCATGTCATTTTTTTAGAAAAAGAGTTCATCCAAGAAGGGGGCAATGGGAGGTCTGTTGAACCTGAAAAAGTTCAAAACCTACAATCTATCCAGATTCACAAGTTGACTTTCAATCAGATGTGCCCATTGTTGATGCACAGTCACTACACATACCTCCTCGTCGAAGGTCAAGTAGAGTGCATAATGTACCACTTAGGTATGGGTTTATCATTGAAAATGACAACATATCCCACATCATTGAGAATGATGATCCTACAACATATTCAAAAGCTGTCATAAGTAGTGACTCTGACAAATGGCTCAAATCTATGAAATTCAAAATGGACTCCATATATACTAACCAAGTTTGGACTTTGGTTGATGTGCTTGAGGGTGTGACCCCAATAGGCTACAAATGAATCTTCAAGAAGAAGATTGGAGCAGATGGCCAGTAGAAACCTATAAGGCCAAATTGGTGGCAAAAGGTTTCAGAGAAAAATAAGGTATTGATTATGAAAAAACCTTTTCGCTTGTAGCCATACTCAAGTTTATTCGGATTATGCTTGCTATTGTTGCATACCATGACTATGAGATCTGATAGATGGATGTCAAGACTGTCTTCTTCAATGGAAACCTTGAGGAGGAGTCTATATGACTCAGTTAGAAGGATTTATTTCTAGTGGGAGAGCAAATCAAGTATGTAAGCTAAATAGATCCATTTATGAATTAAAGCAAGCATCGAGGAGCTGGAACATTCGTTTTGATGAGATAGTCAAATCGTTTGGCTTTATCAAAAATATGAATAAACCTTGTGTATATAAGAAGACTAGTAGGAGTGCTATTATCTCTTTGATCTTATATGTGGATGACATACTGCTCATTGAGAATGATATCTCTATGTTGTAATCGGTCAAGACATGGCTATCACAGAAATTTTTCATGAAAGACTTGGGTGAAGCGTCCTATATACTTGGTATAAAGATCTATAGGGATAGATCAAAGAGGATGCTTGGTTTGTCTTAGTCTAGGTACATAGATCTTGTACTGAAGAGGTTTAACATAGAGTAAAGTAAAAGATGTTATTTGTCCATGGATCATGGCATACAACTCTCGAAGAAGATGTCTCCTAAGACATCTGAAGAGAAAAATAGAATGAGTTCTATTCCTTATGCATTGGCTGTAGGATCAATAATGTATGCTATGCTATATACCAAGCCTAATGTGGCTTATGCCTTGGGCATTGTAAGAAGATTTCAGATAGATCCCAGGGAAGATCATTGGAAAGCTGTGAAAAATATACTCAAGTTTGAGAAGGGCTAGAGATATTTTTCTCATATATGGTGGATCTGATTTAAAACTGAAAGATTATACTGACTCTAATTTTCTATCTGATCTGGATGAGAGCAAATCCATATCTGGATATATGTTCATCCTGAATGGTGGAGCAGTAAGTTGGAAGAGTTCCAAACAGCAAACTATTACTGACTTAGTCACTGAGGCTGAGTACATTGCTGCTAGTGAGGTTGCTAAGAAGGCCATCTAGATGAAGAAGTTTATCTTAGAATTGGATGTGGCTCTGGAGATTAAATAATCAGTATCCTTTTATTGTGACAATACTGGGACAGTTGCTCAAGTCAAGGAATCGAGGTCTCATCATAGATCTAAGCACATCCTAAGACGGTTCCATCTCATTTAAGAGATAGTCGAAAGATATGATGTGATCATGGAGCGAGTTGATACCAAGAATAATATAGCAGATCCGTTCACTAAGGCCTTGTCATTACAGTAGTTTGACCGCCACCTTGATTACATGGGCATCAAGTATAGAGGCGATTGACTTTAGTGCAAGTGGGAGATTGAAAGAATAATATCCTACAAGCCAATCGCATATAAGATATGATGAGATATTTTTCTGTAATTTATCTTTCAAACTCATATAATTGACATTGTTATTTAATAAAATAGACTTTTTGATTCATTATATGTTGTATCTTATTATTACTTTTAAGATTATAATGAACCCCATAGGTCTGGACATTGATCTTAGGGTCATGATGAGATCACGCTAGTAAGACCTAAATTTTTGATAGTTATGATCTAAAATATTTTCAATCATTGATTTATAAAGTCGGAGATCAATGATACCGATAAGACTGACACGTCCTATGTATGCTTAGTAATGAGGGTGGTTGATCTCACAACCTCTTGTGTGGTGATACTAATATAAATATATGGGTGCTCATTAGATAATGAGTTCACTGAATAGACCTATGAGAGAATATCTGATAGAGTCTTATTTACATATCAGCTGATTGTTCTCTAATGAAAGTTGTGTAAGTGATTCTTTGACCTGAGATCACCATAATACTTGGTGATCGTGAATCTATATTATGGTTCACTTCCTAATTTGATTTTTTGATCTTTATATGAGATATTTTGGATGTGGTGAAGTATGCATATAGGTTATGAGTGATCAATAAGGGATCAGTCACTCTTAATAAAGGGAGTGAACATCCTATGTGATCTCATAGGTTGATAATTTTGGAAGTCTTTGATCAAAATAAGATGATAATTAGAAAGAAATTTTTAATGTATCATCAACTAAATTATCACTTTCTGATCAAGATATGTATAGATAAGTAATTAGGCTTGATATGATTTTATATCCACAGCTCATCTGAGATGTTGTTTGACTGAAGGATTGAATTATACGGTAACTTATCACTGAAGGATATTTTGATAATTTCTATCAAATTTTATTTCTTTCGGATAGTCATGACATGTTGCTAGACGTCAATCTTGACTTGTGGACTTATTAGAATTAAAAGAGCTTAATTCAAAAATTAATTAGGAAGAATCTTAGTTAATTGAGACTCTTGAGCTGACCTAATTTGATCAGATTAGGGTTAGGTCAAGAGTCTGTATCCACTGCTGGCTAGATTTAGAACTCAATGGGTCACATACTTTGGGGTTTGATCTTAGTCTAATTTAATTAGAATTTAATATTAATCCTGGGAGTTAATTTGATATGCTAGCACATTGTGTTAACCCAAATTTCTAATTAGGTTAAATTCAAGGTGTTTGAGCTAAATTCCTGTTGCCTTTGACATGATTGGATTAGATTTATTTTAATTGGATTCCTACCTAACTTGGAAGAGTTTCAAGTGAGGAAGGTTGCCACTCTAATTTCACACTAAAAATTATTTGCCGCCACCCTCTTTTTAGCGTTAAGAAGAGGAAGGGTCTTTCTTCCTTAAGACTCTTAACCACTTCTTAATTTCCACCGATTCCTTAAATGTCACATGCCAAAAATAATTATGAAAATTATGGGGCGTAGAAGAGGAAGAGTCCTTCTATGTGAAGCCTCTTCTACACCACTTAATTCATCGAAGAATTTAATTTCTCCACATGAAGAAGTGGCGCGCCAAGAGTTGGCACCCCTTGGGTCTCTTGATATCTCTTCCTCATCTATTTAAATGAGGTGCCTTTTATGGGATAAGGGCTGAATTTGATGAAAAATCAAAGGCTTTGGCATGTGATAAGAGAGAAAAAAATTTGAGAAAAAATAAAAAAAATTGAGTAAAAAATAGAAAGAACGGAGGTGAGAAAAATAGGAAGTGTGGTGTGCTTGTCCCAGGACTTGATTTTTTCATGTATTGAAGCATAAAATTAAATCCTAGATTGTCAGACTTTTTGAGAGAATTCTCTTGGCATAATCCTAGTGGTGAGATCGAAGGCAATAGAAAAGGCTGCGACGATGCACCAGTTGGGAAGGATCTTGACCATCTTTCGTGTGGATCATCATTAAAGGACTTCTATTATGGAGTCTTGTGGAGATCACTTTCTTACCATACTGCTCGTCTGAGAAAGTATAAGTTTCTATCTTTTTGAATGTTTGAATTTTATTTTGTTCGACATCTACAATAAAATTCAAGTATGTTTGCATCTGAGAAAGTATAAAACTGCTCGTCTAGGGTTTGAGCTTCGGTTCGACAGTTTTAATCATTAAAGCTTTCGATTTGCATATTTAAAAATTTTTACGATTCACATTTCACTGTGTGACCAAAATCCAACAATAAGAATCGAGCTGACTCGATCCAAATCGAAGCTAGCTCTCTCAATAGAATAGAAGGCTGAAAATTGGGTTGCTGAGAATTGAGCCGACTTGACCCAAAATCAGAGCCAGCTCTCTTAGAGGAATAGAATGCCACATCTTTGAGAACTGAAGTCGAGCCGACTCAAAAAGCAGTGGAGCTGACTCAAATCAAATCAAGCCAACTTGAGATCATTTCAAGTCGACTGAATGCTTTTGACAGGCATAATAGCTAGTTTTATAGCGAGCCCAGTTTTTTCCAAACTTATTTTCAATGGCTATTTTCCACCTCCAACAGTAAAAAATGGCTACTTTTGGATTCGAATCATTCAGAACTTGGAGAAAATCAATAGGATTTAAAAAGAAAAGAAGGAAACAAAAAAAGATGACACTATTTAAGAGAGAGAGTACTTTCAACATTCATTAGCTTTCAAGAGAGTTCACCTATCTCAAATAAATTTTTTTTTGACATTTTCAAAGTGCAATCAGCAAGAAGCTTAGCACATTCACTACTAGCATTCAAGAGTTCTTTAAGCGAGCTTCAACGATAATAAATCAACCATTTAAAGGATTTTTAATTGTTGTACTATTTTCATTCTTAAATTTTTGTAATAGTTTCAGTGGGGACTGAAACTTGAAGGGTTGGGTTGATTCGAATCTTGAATTGGATTGGGAGCCTTAGGATAAGACGTGTCAAGATTTTGATTGATTGATCTGATTAGCTAAAATCAATTGAATTTATTGGTAAGTCTGGATAAAACAAACTCACTGTAATCAAGTCAATTATAGTGGAATTCCCAAGAGATCACTTGGGGAGTAGATGTAGATGCTTGAAGTGCATCGAACCACTATAACCTTACTTTATTTGTGTGTGTGCTCTCTCATTTATTTCATCTGCTCTCAGTTCAGCTTTTATTTACTGCACTTCCTAGTTAAAATTTTAATAACTCAATTCACCCCTCCTCTTGAGTTGTCTAGTTAGGCAACAACATGCAAGGTTCATCAATTCAAAATATGCAATACTAATCCAATAAGATTACAAATTTAATCTTTTTAAAATTTATTTTTATTTATAAATTAATTTTTTTTAAAATATCTAATTCATCTTGATAGCCATGCACTAATTAAAGTACAAGTGCATGCATAACCCCCTTTGACAGAATGTCAATATACCAGTACATAACATCCGTTGATACGATATCGATAAACTAGTGTATAACCTCTACTAACAGGATATAGATGTACCAGTGCATAACCTCCACTAGTAGAATATCAATGTGCCAATGCATAACCTCTATTGACAAGGTGTTAATATACAAGCACACAACCCTCACTAGTAGGGTATCAACATACCAGTGCATAACCCCTACTGACAGGATATCAATAATGCCAACATATAATAACCATTGACAGGATTTCGATGCATAGACTATGAGTCAAAATCTATCTTGATTCAAATCATTTCTTTCGATAAAATCAGTTTCATATGTTAATCAGACAATATAAAAAATTATCCAAAATCAAAATTAATCGATCACAACTCCATAATGAAATCAATACTTTCGATAATGCATTAACAGTAAATTATAATAGATTTAACCAATAAATATCATGCTTCATATTTAAAATTCATAAATAATATGATTCAAAATTCAATGATATAAAAATTATATAATTTATCAATAAATCTAAAAAAAATTGTATTACTTATCTCACACGTATTCCAACAAATCCACATAATTTTATAAATTTTTTTCAAAATCTTCAACTCATATATCACATTGCAATATCTCATTACTAGACATCTTCTTATCGAGATAACCACACTCTTACATATAATTAAGTCTAATAATCAAGGAAGACATAATGAATGGTTGTTGCATCCATTAGTCTAGATCGATCTGGTCATGATAAGTTTATTTGATCATGATCAAACTAGATGGTTCAAAGTCTCTCTACTGGGTCACTTGAACTCAAAGCTATAGGGATAAAATTTTTTACTGGTTTCATAAATCAAGTAGAGAGAGAATATTATAGGAGAGAGAAATTAATCAAAGTGGAACATAACCAATCCAACATTCTGATCGATTCAATCAAGATAAATTAATTAAATCTTGAATAAACTAATGTATATATGATCTGATAGAAATCATGGATAATTGAATCTAGAAGAATTTAATCTAGCTAAGGTTGATGCCAGCATGCTGTCCGGTGACTGCAAACTAGGACCGTTCCTAAGCTCGATCAAAATCATCAAAAAAAAGTTCTTCACTTGATTAATCTTAGAGAGAGAAATCATTATAGAGAGAAAAATAATTCTAGAAAGAGAAAATTCATAAAGAAAAAGTAGAGAGAGAAACTAGAGAGAAGATGGAGAGAGAAATAATTCCAAGGAGAGAAAGAGAGAGGAAAGAGTGAAGAGAGAGAAACTCTCTCTTTCTTTTCTTTTTTCTTTGTTTCTTTTTTTTTTCTTTTTTCTTTTTTCTCTTTTTCTTTCTTTTGTCTTCTTCTTTTCTTTTTCTTCTTTTTTTGCTAATGGAATAGGGGACCTTGTGGTCCCCATTTGTTCTTCAGATTGGAGCATTCAGCTGGTGGCAGTAGGGGCTGAGACGGCACAGCTCAAACATTCTAGACCAGTAGTCGGTGGTGACCATCGGTGTCTAAAAATCAAAGAGGGGTGGAAGCAAGGGAAAAATAGAGGATTCACTTTTTCAAATTTTTTGATGAAACTAGCAGTCGGCGGTATTATCTAACATGATAGGAAGAAGTGAAAAGAGAAATGAATGAAAGATAGGGCTTATCTTGGGCTCCGATGGACTGTCCAACCTAATTTTTGATGGGCACAGTGAGAGGTCGTGATGGACTCAGAAGAGAAGAGTGCTTCTCGGACGATAATCCAATGGCTGATGGTGGGGGATTCCACAAGGGACTTGGTCCCTTTAAATAGAGGTGGAGGGGAGGAGGACTTAGACTCCCTTTTAGCCTCCAATTTTGAGTACAATCAGGAGTCCACCATGAGAAGAGAAGAAGACTTCCAATGAGAGTCTTCTATCTATTTTTCTTTTTTTATTTGTTGTTTTTTGGTGCTTTGAGATTCATATAGTTGTCGGGGTTGGGATATTACAAGTATGTTGGTCTTTATATTTTTTCCAGTGATCAGGTCAAACTGTTGAGAAAAGTTCATGTTAGACCTAATGATTGAGAAAGTTCATGCTATTCCAGTAATTTTCATAATTCACAAGAAAAATTCATAGTATCCCAGCAATTGTTGGGAAACTCTATGCCAAAAAAAAACTATTTTTGTGCAGCAATGGGGGTTATTTTAGTGAAGTTTTTTATTATTTTTAATTTAGTCATAACTAACTCAAAATAGCTCAATCCTAGCCTTTCTTTTTTGCCTATATAAATAAGAAGAAAGTGGTCTTGTGAATAGAATACATGTCTAATAGGGATGGTTTAAGTTTATTGTTTCATGTTCAATGTGAATAGCTGATCTTGTTTATGTCCCAACAACATTTTAGATCTTGATAGGTTAGGTCTTTATTCGGCTCACCCTCATGTCAGAGATCAATTAATATAATTCCTTTGCAATCATTTTGTCTTGCCTCCATCCTAAGACCACGAGCTAGAGATCATAGCAACCAATGCATACCGATAGAGAACTCTCCCAATAAGTATATAAGGTATCTCATCACGATATCGAAAAGCAAATAGCAAAAAATAATTAATAAATAAATTAATATTTAAATAACTAAAATATAAAGTCTAATATCTTATAAAATTTTAGTAATATTCTAAGTCTTACATTAGACTTTAGGAAACCTTAATCTAGAATGAGAAAAATCAAACTTTAATTTTAATCTCTCTGTCCCAAATTATATCCTAGTTTCTATCTTAGTTCTCAAAATTTGTAAAAATAGTAAGATATGACATAATGAGCTGGATAGCTCAATAAGTAATGTGTACTAGTTAAAAAAATAAATCAAGCAACAATAATATATTAAAAATAAGCATACAAAGTAGATCAAAATATACAACTTTATCTAACAATAAGCATGCGGATCCAATCTTTTCAGAATTCAAATTTTATTCATAAATCAATTTTATTCAAAATATTTTATTCATCTTGACAGGCATAATCTATGACCATATTTATATCCTGCCACAAGCTCAACAAAAATATGAGCTTAGCTAAAATACCATCGTATTGTTGGAGCAACTTTCTCAGATTGTGGATGTTAGAAAATAATAAAGATTAGGTCGTGGAGGTCCTTGAAGGCTAGCAACCAAGTAAAACAAAAATAGCCTTCAAAATTTTAGCAGCCTTGTAAATCTTGTCGGCAGAATTTCTTTCTATGATTTGAACCCCTTCTCCATCAGATCTGAAATCCATCTTTTGGGATCTGAAAGTACTCTTAATGAAGCCTTCAAAAAATAAAAGATGAGACCTATAACTCCTCTTGGGTGGCCAAGAGGGGGCACACAAACAAGGGGGCGTGCACAAGGGGGGTGCTGATTTCTAGTGCCTCATTTCTTTCTTTTTTGGGTTGGCAGCCAAGAAACCCTAGGGTTTCTTACTGCTAGGATGTGGAGAAGACCAGAGAGAGAGAAGAAGGAAGAGAGAGAAATGTTAGAAAGAAAATAATTTTGTATTTCTTAGATTCATCGAGTCCAAAGTCAGTATATGTTTATATACGGGGTCAATGTAACCTAACCCAAAAACTCTCCTGACTAACTCAATATAAGATTGCGCTCACCCAAGCCCATGTACACCCATGACTTGACTGAATCTCATAATTTTGGACTCAATCTTAGTTCAAATATAAGTTAGCCTCTCAAAGTCAAAAATTTCTAGACCTCAAGATCTGAAACGTTGACAGCCTTTCGTCTTAGGGCCCAAACTAGCCCTAGAAACCCCATGACCACCTCATGGACTTTGGACCTTAACCTAAGCCTTAGTCCCTTGAGCCTTGGGAGCACCATATGAAGCCTAACAATCTCCACTTTGGAACCCCAAGGCCTCAACCAACTCCATCCTATCCATCAAGTATATCAGTGTCACACATTTTCGAAAACTGTCCCATGAAAGTACCTTCGTCAGTGCATCCGCTGGATTTTTCTTGGTGTGGACTTTCATCAGCTCCACCTCACTTTCTTCTACAAGCTGTCTGATCTGATGATATCTGATATTGACATACTTCATTCCCGTATAGTAGACAGAGTTATGTGCAAGTAATAGTGCACTCTGACTGTGACAGTGCACCCTGATGGCCTCATGTGTGAGGCCCATCTCCAACATCAAGCCTTTCAACCATAGGGCCTCCTTCGCTACCTCCATAACACCAATATACTCTACCTCAGTCGTGGATAAGGTCGTAATAGGCTGCAAGCACGATTTCTATGAAATGGGACTTCCAAATAGGCTAAATATTAAACCTATCATCGACCGTCGGGTGTCCATATCTCCATCGAAATCCACATCTACGAACCCTCCTATCTACCCCCAAGCCTCTTTGGATGTATTGGAGAGTTCCTCAGCATCTCCTCACTATCTGTAGCAGATGCTAACTCTAACAGTGCCCACCAAGTATCGAAAGATCTCCTTCAGTGATCGCCAGTGCTCCTTGCCAGGCTGCGCCATGAACTTGCTGATCTGACTCACTGCATGGGTGATATTCGACCTATAACACACCTTGACGTACATAGAGCTTTTCACACTAAAGGCATATGGCACTCTCTTCATCTTCTGAGCCTCCACCTCAGTCTGTGGCGACATCGTCTTCGAGAGTCTAAAGTGCCCGACAAGTGGCAGCTCCACCGATTTCGCTTCCTTCATCCCAAATCTCTCCAAAACCTTCTTGATGTAACCTCCCTGAGATAAATACAACATCCTCTTGGCTCGATCTCTAAAGATTTCTATGCCTAAGATCTTCTTCGCAGGTCCTAAATCCTTCATCTAAAACTCTCGAGACAAGGCTGCCTTCAGTTCCTGCACAACTTTCTTACTCTTGCATGCTATAAGCATGTCATCCATATACAAGAGTAGAAACACCCTAGATCTATCCTCCAAAAATATAAACACAAGAGTCATACTCGCACCTGAAAAGTTTGATGCTCCTCACATAAAAATCAAATCTGATGTTTTATAAAAGCAAAAAAGAAATTTTTATGGTTTCCGTACGTCCATGTTTTATAGCAAATTTTTAGTTCTATGTATGTATGTTTTTACACTATATACAATTTAAAACATTAGCATATAAAAAATATTGATAAATATCAATGAGCTCTGGGGATATCAGGCCAATATTGCAAAATTTGACCATCTTATTAATGTCTTTCTACTATTAACTATCAAATAGAGCAAAATATTGATAAAAATTTACAAAATGCAACAATTCAAATGATTGAGTTGCTTTGATTAGTATCCTTGATGTGTACATTGATGCATAAACATAATGTTGCTATCCATCAAATTTATACAATACGAATCCTAAATTATCCAAAGAAGGAAGCGTGCAAATCAAAGTCAGTAGTTGCTACATGCATCCAAATATAATAATATGGTATCAAAGCATAGCATCCCTCTGATCCTTCGGGAGCTTGCAGTGTAACCGGGGAGATCAAACAGTGCAAGTATGGCTATGTTTCTCCCTTCTTTACTTGTTCTTTTATGGATGGGCTGGGATCAAATTAAAATAAGAATCTCATGGTTGAGGGAACAAGGCCCCTTCTTCACAAGGGTTGGGAAATCTTTTATGCTCCTCACATAAGGTGGACATATCTGACCTGATCCGATCTAAACTGCACCCTCAATTTTACCTAATCCGATCCAACCTGAGATCGGTATGGGATAGGTATAGGTATAGATTTTTTTTATGACAGGATGGGTATGGGTATCTAACCCAAACTCGACCCATTGCCATCCCTACTAGTAAGATATCGAAGTGAAAACATACAACCCCCATAGTAGGGTATCGAAGTGTAAACATACAATCCACACCGGTAGAAAATCAAAATACCAATGCATAATTTCACATCTGATAGGATATCAAAATACTAATGCATAACTTCCATTGCAGGGTATCAAAGTACTAATATATAAACCCCAATTGTGTGGTATTAAAATATCAGCACATAATCTCTACTAGTAAGGTATCAAAATATAGTCTAGTTGTGAGTAAAAATTTATCTCAAATCAAAATATTTTTTTAAAGATATATTTCATATCTCAAATCAAAAAGTTCATAAACCATGCGACAGCAAAATCAATTAAATATAATCCATATTAAATTCAGTACATTCGATCATTCACTTAATATTCTAGAAAAAGATATATTCAGTAATTAAAAATATAATGCATCAATTTCATAAATCACAAATAATTCAATACAAAAAATAATTTTATATTTTATTGATAAATTTAAAAAGAATGAAGCATTACTACCTTGCAAGACAAATTAATTATCATATCCAATTAATTTCAAGAATCCTTCTCAGAGCCTAATATTCGATAATTATGTTTTATCAATATTTTTTCATGATTATTTTAAGAATAAAAATTTTTAATCCCAACATCTTCATAGAGCTGACCAAGTGGTAACACTTGACGTCCTGAATAGTACAATCAAGAGTATCCAATAGATCAACTACAAATCAAGAGTCAAGAAAAATGTTAGGTTGCAATTGAAGATGAAATCTAGCAGTGCCCGACTTAGTTGAGATGGAGATCAGCATACTATGTGGTAGCCACGAATCAATATCCTCTTCATCACGATCGATCAAAATTATTGAAAGAAGATCTTTATCAGATCAAACAATCCTAGAGAGGTAGTGGAGAGAAACAATTTGGAGAGAAACTTGAGAGAGAAAATAGAGAAAAAAAGTAGAAAGTGGGGAAGAGATAGAGGAGATAAAGAAACTATCTTTTCCTTTTTTTGCTTTTCCTTCTCTTTCTCCCTTTTATTTCTCAGCGAAACAAGGGAGTCAAGCTCCCCTTTTTATTGGAAGAGGAGAGGGCTTATGGTTGATGATGTTAGTGGTTGGCAGTGTTGGCCCTGGTGGTGCAACTGGAGGCCCCCCCCCAACCGACAATTGGTGGTAGCAATCGGTGTCAAAAAAAATCAAAGAAAATAATAGAAAAATAGGAGAAGATTAGAGAGGCTCTAATTTTCAAGAAAAATCTAGTGATAGTTAGCTAGAATCCATGGTTTAAAGACTAAGGACTATGTAGAGCGAGATAAATCAAAAGGATTCTGGGCCTTATCTTATTTTTCTGATGGTGCTTGGCCATGATGGTGGTGGGTTGTGCCTGGATGAAAGCTCAGCCAAATCTCTAACATACTTCACCAACTTCATTGGGGGAATCTAAGGGAAAGGTAATGGGTTCCTTATGTGGAAGGGAAGTATGCTGAAAATCCTTCTTGGCATCGGATTCCTTCCAGGGTGTCTTCTTCAATCTTTTTTTTTGTTTCTTTTGTTTCCATTTTGGACTTGAACTAGGTTTTTGGGCTAGTCAAATAGACCACGCTTAGTTCTATTAGGGCTAGGTCATTAAATTCTCACCCCTTAAAAAAAAATTTTATCCTCAAAATTTTCTTATAGACTTCAAAAAAATTTGGGGTTATTGCCTTAAGTTATTATTCAATTTGAAGAATGAATCTTTCATTATATCATCTTTCAAATCAAATTACTATTTTGATCAATTTAAAAAATAATTCAAACCACTATACTTTCACGATGCACTTTGATTCAAATCTACCAACATATGTCAAATCTAGGTTTCTAAATATATCACAATCAACATAAATTACCATCTTGATATCCCTAGTGTCTATCCATCTATATTTATTTTATATCATAATTTATCCTTTTATACTCTAATATCAATATAATTGTCATGCCTCTGATCCAAGATCGTAAGTTAGAGATCATGACAACTACCGCATACCTATAAAAAATACTTTTTATAAATATATTATTGAAAATTGTATCCTAAAGCCAATCATCAGCCTGTTGATGGTTGTGTTTATTTATACTTGTATATGAATTATTCAATAATAAAAATTATTTGACTTTTTCATCACAAATATTGATATCTTTAATATGAACTTCTGGGTTGTGACGAAGTCCTTAGGACTAATTTAAATAGAGGATCTAGTCCTCAAACTTGTTCGTGACCAAATGATATATTATTACTAAGATGATAACGATATCAAATGTAGGTTATTATGTACCAAATGAGTTAGTTGTCCTCTTAATCAAGGAGTATAGAGGTACTAGTATGGCATGAAGTAGAATGTAGAAGTATATTCATACCGAATATCACCAACTACGAAGCACTCTATTATCAAGAGTAGCTCGCGAAGGGTATGGGTATAAGTGTCCCTTCGATCTGAGATCACCATGATGACTTACAAGCAACTCATTATACTTTGATGTCGGACTATTTAAATTTTTAATTTAGTAATGAAAATTTTTTGGGTACAGTCAAATATTTGTCAAGTCGGTGCGTGAGTCAAGATGGGATTGATCTCTCCAAATAAGCAGGAGTTAATGCATCATTGTATTTCAATTTAGTAAAACTTGATCAGGATAATCCATATGATGGATTTGAAAGATTGAAATATAATATGGTGGACTATTTCAGGGTTAACAGTTAAACCTTAGGTCACTTTGAGCATTAGGGTCAAAGGGATGAATTATACAGTAACCATATGCTAATAGGTTCTTGAATGTTGCTTTGCAATCATTTAGCCTATCTGGACGTCGGGTCCTATTGCTAGATAGTTACATCGACTAGTTCAGAAAGTTGTTCCTATGCTACTGGCTTAGGCTTGAACTTATGGGGTCACACTCATAAGAAGATACTGACTGATCACATGGCTGATCGATGATTGAGAATCGTTCTAAGATTTAATCGTCAATTCGATTGATGGTTAGTCTTATACAAAAGTTACAATCAATTATAGGAGAATTAATTAGTAATTAAATTACTAATTAGCTTAATTTAATTGAGCAATATGGATTGAAATGAATTAGATTCAATTTGGTGTGATCTGATTGGGTTATGAGAAGATTTAATTGATAAGGGTGTTTGAGAAAATATAAAAGATCTAATACTATATTTATCATTGCATGGGTATTAATTTGAAAATCTACAAAAGACCTCATTCCATATTTACCATTGCATGGGTATTAATTTTAGAAACTATAAAAGATCTTATATCATATTTACCATTGCATGGGCATTAATGTTCAGAATCTATAAAAGATCATATACCATATTTACCATTGCATGGGCATTAATTTTGAGAATATATAAGAGATTAATACCATATTTACTATTGCATGGGCATTAATTTTATAAATCTATAATTTTATAAATCTATAAAAGTTCTTATACCATATTTACCATTGCACGGGCATTAATTTTGAGAATCTATAAAAGATCTTATACCATATTTACGATTACAAGAGATTTAATTTTGAGAATCTATAAAGGATCAAATACGATATGTACCATTGTATGGGCATTAATTTTGAAAATCTATAAAAGTTATAATACTACGATTACCAATGCATGGGCATTAATTTTGAGAATCTATAAAATATCTTATTCCATATTTACCGTCATATAGGTATTAATTTTGAGAATCTATAAATGATCATACCATATTTACCATTGAATGAGCATTAATTTTGAGAATATGTAAAAGATCCTATACCATACTTATCATTGCATAGGTGTTAATTTTGAGAATCTATAAGAGATTAATACTATAGATTTAATTCTGAGAATCTATAAAGGATCTAATACCATACTTACCATTGTATGGGCATTAATTTTGAGAACTATGAATGATATAATACTATAATTACCATTGCATAAGAATTAATTTTGAAAATATATAGAAGATCTACTAGAAATCTGCTGGATTAATATACTCTATCCGCCAGCGATATGAGTTTGCTTAGAAGACTTACCTTTTTTATCACATCCAAGCATTTCTATAGATATATGTACTCAGGCCCCTACCATGTCTTGCATCACAATAGCAAAGAGAGTGAAAGAGGATGTTGATAAATGGGGTCCAAAGGTTTTATGTCTGCTGCTGAAAAGTATTTATTTGTTATTGTGTTGATTACCTTCCTCATAGCACGGTTTGTATCTTATACCATTTTTACCATCACATAGGCATTAATTTTGAGAATCCAAAAATAATCTTATACCATATTTACCATTAAACGAGCATTAATTTTGGAAATCTATAAAATTCTTATACATTGCATGGGCATTACTTTTAAGAATCTATACGAGATTAATACCATAGATTTAATTCTAAGAACCTATAAAGGATCTACTACCATACTTACTATTGTTTGGATATTATTTTTAAGAACTATAAAAGATCTAATACCATAATTACCATTGCACAGAAATTAATTTTGAAAATATATAGAAGATCTACTAGATTAATGTACTTTATCCGCCAGTGGTATGAGTTTGCTTAGAAAACTTACTTTTTTTATCACATCCAAGAATTTCTACAGATATATACATACTCAGGCCCCTATCATGTCTCGCATCACAATAGCAAAGAGAGTGAAAGAGGACGGTGATAAATGGGGTCCAAAAGTTTTAGGTTTGCTGCTAAAAAGTGTTTATTTGCTGTTGTGTTGATTACCTTCCTCATAGCACTGGGTTTGTATCTTGTTGTGCATATGAATTGTGTGATTTCTTTTTATACTTTTCATGCCTGCCCTTATTATTCTAATGTGTAGTTTATTAATAATCTCACTATCCAATGAATTAGATTACTTTTTGAGAAATATCAAATGATTCAAATTATTGATTAACTAGGTTCGAAAATATTTTATGATAAGAGAATTGATTAAGAATTGTCTACTTAATAATCATGAAAATTTTGGTATATCTCTTGTTATCGTTGATTTACTAAAGGAACTTCCACCCCACCCCCCCACCCCCCTCTACCATCCCCATTCAAACAATGTATCTTTTTAATGAATAACATAGTGCACGTACTAAATATTAGTAATGTTGATTCTTGGTATATAATAATGCTATTATAACCACTAATTGTAGAAGTGAAGGTATGATCAAATAGATGCTGTGGTTAAATATCCCCTTTTTCTTTACTCTCTCCATTCAAACATTCCATATCTTTAATCAATAATATAATGTGCATGTCCTAAATATTAGTAACCTTGATTGTTGATATATAGTGGTAGTAAAGCTATGATCAAATAGATCTTGTGGCCAAATGTCTCCAGTTTCAAATATCTCTATTCTTTTTTGATATATCTAGTCTCTACTATTAGATGAATTGTCTAGAATATTGTTGAACCACTGAAACTCCATTAGATTTGTAGTTTATGTGCACAAGAACATCTTTGTATCATAGGAATTATTAGAAAATCATTTTCTTTTTTTGCAATAATAGCTAGTTTTAAAATTTTCAATTGCCTACCCAACAATTCCATCCTGCCCACCCAGCAGACACACTTCAGATGCATATTTAAGTAGAGTAATTTATAACCAATGTACATTTTTGTAGTGAATTGACATAATTTTATGATACGTGCATGTATTTTTCTTTTTAGTTTGAATGACTGGAGTTATCAACAGGGTGAAGGGCAAAAGCACTCGAAAATTTTGCGATCACTTTTTTTTCTTCATAAAAAAAAAAAAATAGGAGTATTCTATATCTTCAAAAAGTGAAATAGAGCAGACCATTTTTGCAACCTCTTTTGCATTACTTATAAATGGATCAGATAATCAAAAAGTGCTTACTTATGTCTCATGGTTTGCAGCTGGCGCTGTGAATGTTGAAGAACCTCCAACGAAATATTGCATTGGACTATGTCAGCAGTTTAAGGACTGCAACAAGGCTTGCATTGATCAAGGGCTTCATGGTGGAGGCAAATGCATTGCCCCAGCTCCTGGTAGCAAAACTCTGATATGCTGTTGCAAAAGCTAAGCAGAGGGTAGAAGCCCAGAGGCATCTGAATGAGAATGTTTCATTTGAGCTATTGTGCCCTGTTATATAGAATAAAAGAATAAAATAAGAGGACATAAAGTGTTTGATATTAAAACTCCCCCCTTTACATGCAATTAGAAGGAAAATTAGGTACCATCAGATCTTACTCTCTCTACCATGTTTCACTTGTCATATGAAATTAAATTTCTCTTAAAAACTTAGAAAAGAATGAGAAGATGAAAGGGTTTGACTAGTAAATCAAGATAATGGAAGAAATACAGGAAGGTAAAGAAGTAAACCAAAGAGAGCATTCCTAACCTTCAATGAGATCTAAAATAAGTAAAAGTAGCTTCACAACAAAGAGAACGGTGAAGTTACCATTGTGATGCCTATAGCTCCAAAAACAGGTTCAAGCTCTTTCTTCTTTTTAACATAGAAAACTTGAGTCCATTTTGCTCTCAAAGTTATTAATCCATTCCTTGATGGTACTTGAAGAGATTGACATTTCCTTTTTCATGTTTCTTAAGAAAAAGAGATTGGCATTTCTTCTAGGGAAAAGGTACAAAATTCCCTTCAGGCCACAAGCACTAATATGTCATAATGACCACATAGTCCTAGTTTTGCCCCTCTTACTCATATCCATCCAAACTACAACTCCTTCAGGTCATGGAACAGATGCCCTTTTTCCATGTACTAGAACTAAGCGGTAGAAGCCCAACTGAATATTGAGGTGACGATGCCTATTTAGATGCTTGAATATATCATCCCCAGATAAGTTCTATAGACAAGGTTGAACCCTTGCGAAACTAATATCGATAACCAACAAGTTTAAGACATCAGAGGAGCTTTAGAACTCATTGTCAGAATTACTTATATGAATTTTCAGTAGTGAAATCATCGATGGCCTCTCCAGATCTATCGGGACCCTTTTAAATTTACTGTTTCCATTTGTCAAACTTCTTTGTTAATTTGTAGATAATATCCAGGGATTAGACATTGCAACATCCTAAGGTGGTTTCACGAAAGAATCACAACCCTTCTAGTTTCACCCTTAAATAAAAAGCCTTCAAATGGCATGTTCATATAGCTGCAAAAGTGGTCGATTGTACTCTCTTGTCTACCAATCCAATCATCTTTCTGGAATTTAGCAGAGAGATTATCAACCAAAGAAAATCCAAAGAAACTGTTCGCTAAAGAATGGAATCAAAATTGCGGGCTGGTCCGTATCAACACAAGTTTGGTACACGTAAGTCTTCTTCAACCAAATAATGGACGATGGCAGCCACATCATTATCATTCGCCAACTCATCCTGTTCAGCTTCTCTGTTCCCTTCATCTTGGTTTGGAGCTGAAAGGAACTCAACCTTTTGCCATGAACATGGATATTGTTTCTCACTTGAAATTGATGGAGATGGCTCTTGGCAAAGCAAAAGAGGATATTCAGGAGGTTCATGCCATTGAGAAGAGAGATTACACAAGTAGCTGATTGTTCTGCCGATGAACAAGTGAAGGCTGTTGAAGTTAACCTACATTCCTAGTTTATCTCTATCTTTTTTTTTTTTTTTTTTAATGAAAATAAGTTAGGAAAGATCTAACTCAGAGTGCATTAGATTAGAGGACGTGGATGATGGTATGACAAGTTAAATATTACATGATATAATTATTAGCATTGAGTGTAAATTTAGAAAAGATAACCAGTTTAGAGAGAGCAAGCTCATTTTGCAATATGAAGCAGAAGATGCAAAGTGTCACACTCTCCTCATGATTTCTTCAGAAAAGGAAGATGTGGGCAAAGACACTTGGACACTAGCTGCACCAACCATATAACTGAAAACAAGGAGTTATTGGTTGATTTAGATGAACTAGTGTGGACCGTAGTCAGATCCGCAGATGACAATACGGTGCGAGTAATAGGTAATGGGAGGATTCTTATTTAATTGAAATATGGTACTCATGCATATATTTCTGATAGGTTTTTTGTTTCTGCCATGAAGAGTAATTTCTCATTGGTCTAGGACAGCTTATTGAAATGGGATACGATAAGTGAGTGGATAATAAGCATATTGCCATTTTTGATGATAGAGGTAACTTCATTCTAAAGCCTCCAATGTCAAAGAATCGTATATATGTTTCTCATGGTTGTGGCAACTTAGATTTGGTCACTTAAATTTTTGCACTCTTAACTTTGTTTGCTCAGAAATATGGTCAAAGAAGGACTTGTGATCTGTGATGAGTGACGATCCAAAGGAAAGCGGTTGGACTCCAGCCATTCTTCTCCAAAGTTAGAACCAAAGGAGAAGGTGGATCATCCACCACAATAGATAGCGGCTTCACCTGGAATTGCCGATTTGGGGAGGGTCAAATAGCTTCTCAGTCAGGGCTCAAGTAACATCGGGCAAGTGATGATATAGATGGGAGGCCAAAAAATCTCGGACGAGGAGATCAATTGTTTGCCATAAAATTTTCCGAAGAGGTTTTTTTTTTTTTTTTTTTTTTTTATGAAATGGAGGTGGAACCACCCTTAGTCTTATTATGGATAGAGTATTAACAGTGATTGCAATGGAGCAAGCTGAGAATGCTTATCCATATGCATCTGAGAGAGGATTGAAGCTACTGTAAACAGGTTTACAGTTGTACATGCGTTCCCATTAGCAGGTGTTTAGGTGTGCCGGTGTTACAAAGAGATTTTCAGCTTTTCAGATGTTGTGATGTACCGATTTAGAGATGATAGGAACAGGCTTCTCAATCATCAGTGCCACCTGCTGACTTTGATATTGCGCCTAACCTCAAGCTCTCAGGCATGCAAAACAAGAGAGAGTTCTCGCTGAATTTTCTCTGATGAACAGCTGTTTGAGAGTCAGTCCCTGGTAACGGAACAAATTATCTCCATTGTTTTAAGAGAAGAGTTTGCTGCAAACCTGAGGATCCTGTTATTTCTTTCCTTCCAGATGCACCAAAGACTTGCAACTGCAATGGAGTCCCACCCAAGCCTCGGGATGCTCTGCTATAAACCATCTCTCCATGCTCCCCAGAGATCTTGAATGGTGGATGGAGGGGGTGCTAGGGACAGCTTTTGGGAAAGGAGTGAGGACCATATGCGCATGGAGTAACTGCATGTGAGGAAGAGGTGGTCAGCAGTTTCCTCAGCTTGATAACAGAGCACACCTTGCGGAGGAGCAGGGAAGTTCCGCTTCTTGAGATTTTCTGCTATGAAGATTTTATTATGAAAGACTAACCAGTTGAACACCTTGATCCTTGATAGAATCGGCATTCTCAAGTTAACCTTGGAAAAGCTTGAGAGAATACCTCCATGACTTAGGGATGACTAGCATTCACTAACTTCAAATTTTTTGCTAGCACTCCATTTCCATATAACTATGTCAGCTTCCCTAGTCAAATTGATAGAATTGAGAAGGCATCGGAGCTGCTGCAATTCCTTCATTGAGTGAGTGTTGAGTGGCCCATCGAACAGACTTTGAAGATTGGGAGTGCTCAGCATGTCAAAAACACATACCAAAGGATTAGAAGTATGCATGAATAGAGTTGGAAGGATGTCCTTCATCAGTTGACCCTCATACCAGCGGTCAGTCCAAAATGCTATTTCTTTTCCGTTCCCGATCTGATACTCAATCCCGGCTTCAAAAAGATTCCAGACCGGTTGAATGTTTTTCCATGCAACCGATGTCAGTCTAAATTCATGCGACTTCCTTAATGATACTGTCTTATTCTTGTAGTGTACATCCGACACCAATACCCGTCAGATTTTTTGATGCTCTGTATGGAATCTCCACCACCTCTTGAGAAGCAAACACTTGTTGAAGAGACGTAGGTAAAGAATCCCCAATCCTCCAAATTCCTTCGGCCTGCAAACCTGGTCCCAGTTAGCTAGACAGTGACCTCTAGTGCAAACCTTCCCACCTCTCTAGAGGAATTTGGTCAATAACATTACAGGGAAGGAGGAAGGTTGACATCTAGTAGGTAGGTGAGGCGCTCAGAACTGAATTAACCAGAATTAAGCGTCCACCCAAAGACAGAAGCTTGCCCTTCCAAGCTGAAAGTTTTTTGTCAACTTTCTCCACTAAGAAGTTCCAATCCACAGATCTTACATTGCCATTGTTTAGAGGGAATCCTAGATAATTGGTTGGCAAGGAGGAAAGAGAGCACCCTAAGACCGTTGCTAGCTGCTTGCTTCTTACTTCAGGTAAGTTAATTCCATACATCACATTCTTGTCAAAATTAATTCTCAGCCCTGAAATGATTTCAAAACAGTAGAGGATAAACTTAAGGTATTGAATATGCCTCAGATTGCTGTCATTAAAAATTATTGTATCATCAGCATATTGCATGCATAAGACATCAGATGTAGATTTTGAGTATGCAATTCCATGGATGAGCTCATTGTTTGCTGCAAACAGGAGAATTCGATGCAGAGAATCAGTAATGAGGTTGAACAGAAGCAGAAAAATTGGGTCACCTTGCTGAAGACCTTGCCTAGTTTTAATCCATTTAGTGGGTGCACCGTTAATGAGAAGTGCAATTTTATTGGAGGATAAGATGCTTTCCATCCATTTGCACCACCTTTCGCCAAATCCTCTTGCTCTCAAGATTTTTAGAATAAATGATCAGCTGACGTTGTCAAAAGCCTTCTCAAAATCCAATTTAAGCGCAAGATGTTGAGTTTTTGATTTGGTACAAACAGCTATAATCTCTGGTACACTTAGAAAACAGTCATTTATCTTTCCGCCTTTGACGAATGCTGACTGGACGTCAGTAATCAAAGAATTGATTACTTTGGATAATCTGATACTCAGCACCTTGGTGTTAATTTTCATAACCCCATGCATTAGGCTTATTGGGCGGACGGTAGTCTCTAACCATTCTACAATCCTGCTTCTTTGGAATCTTTGAAATGAATGTGAAGTTGACTCTTGAAATGTCTGTATTATGCTTATTAAAAAGTATTAAAAAGTCTCTAACCATTCTACAATTCCCAGTATTTTTGGAAAAATTCAGTAGGGTATCCATCTGGCCCAGGTGCCTTTCCTTTTGGAAGACTGAAAATAGCTTCCCTGATCTCTTCTTCAGTGAATTATTGTTCCAGTGATGCTGCATCTTGAAAGTTTTTAGAGAATATTGCTGACCAATCAAGTGTTAAAGAGTTACCTGTTGCCTCTCCAAAAAGCTGGGAATAAGCCGTATAAAAGGTTTCTGCATTCCTTTGTGGATATGATATGACGTTCCCTTGGTGCTCGATGCATAAGATAGTATTTTTCCTTTGCCTGTAACTCACATATGAATGAAAGAACTTGATATTTTTATCCCCATTAATTGACTCTCGTTCTTTGTCTCCACAGGATTTCCTCTTCTTTGAGAATCAGCTCTATTTGTTGTTGGAGGCTCTTTCTCTCAAGGATCTGTTCTGCAGTGAGATTTATGGTTTCTTCAAGGGAGTCTAGCCTTAAAATCTACTGCTTGATGCTGTGTTTTTTTTTTGGATTATATTACCATTGGTTGACCTGTTCCAATTTCTGAGTTTTGATCTGAGACACCTTAGCTTAGACACCAAATTGGCTGATGCATCAGCAACGCTCGGAGTAGCACGCCTGCAGGCTTTCACAAAGTCATCGAAACCGAGGGTGAGAAACCAAAAATTCTCAAAACAAAGTTACCTTGCGGACGCCGGTTAAATTTCAGGAGCAGTGGAAAATGGTCAGATGTTGTCTTAGCACTGCAAAAGGATTCTGTTCCAACCAATCATCTGACACTAGACACCTATCCAACTTTGCCATTGTAGGAGCCTCTCGGTGGTTAGACCAAGTAAATATTAGGTGCTTTTCTTGATTTCAATAAGTTGATGGATATCAATGAAATTGTCGAAGTCATCAGAGACCGTTGTGTCGCTGCCGACGCCCTTCCTTTCATTAGTGAATTTGATGGTGTTGAAGTCTCCAACAATAATCCAAGAACCTCGCCGCAATTGACGAATGGATGCAAGCTCGGCAAAAAAACTGGGTCTAAGGCTGTGATCGTTGGACCATAAACGTTAGTGACCAGCCAGTTAGAATTACCAGTAGCAGGGAGAACATAGCTATGGAGAGTACTGAGTGAGTACGTGCCCAAATGGAAACAGGTTCCTGTCACTAAATCTGAGTTCCAACAATTGAGGAGTCCCCCCCCTTGAACCATTGGCATCAAGCGCCTGCCACTTAACAAAATTCTTGCTGCAGGTGGTGGCGACATGATTGTTTAAGGTCTCATTTAACTTGATTTCCTCAAAGCAAGAAATTATGCATCGAGAGTGTACAACTGTGTCATGAACCAATTTCCTTTTGTTCGATTTTCCTAATCCTCTCACATTCCGAAAGAGTAGTGACATAATATCTGAAGAGGAAAACCAGAGATTCGTATTGCATTAAGGGCAACATGCGACAGCAGTCCAAGTGATTTCCGAAGTGGTTGTTTTCACTAATGAAGAATGTGATGGAATCTATGAATAATGTTCCATCTTGTCAATTGGTAAGTTTCTTGGTGTTGGGTTTTTTCATTACAAGGAGTTGAAACGTAGCTGAAAGACCAAGAGATGCTTCATGAACCTATATGGGTATTATGCCCTCCCTCACTGGCTAAATGCGCTAATATTAATGCTAATAGGTCATTCCATCCACAGATTGATAAATTGAGGACTAGACTTTTGATTGGATCTATGATGGCATTTGCTTGCATGTAGATGCATGCCTACAACCACTCCATTGCTTGTAGAGAAACCTTGAGAGAGGCCTTGCAAACTGCTCATTTACATAATTAACCACATGTAAACATCATCGATAATGACTCAACCTTATTTTTGTTTAGACTTTCCTCCAACACTCAATGTAGGATAAAAACACATTTAGGAGGTGTTTGGTTGGGGGCAGTTGGAGTCTGGAGTCGAAATAAAAATGGAAATGGATGACTCCTATTCTAATCATTTGGTTGGGAGGACTTCTATTTCAATTTCGATCCCAAGATGAAACGGGAATGGTCCAATCTATCTAAAATTCAATCTCTACTCCGATTCCAATTCCGATCATGAACTAAATGCCTCGGAGAATTTGGCCATTTCGATTCTGATTCCCATCCATTCTGATTCTCATTCCAATTCCGATTCTGATTGTGAACTAAACATCTCCTTATAGGGGGGATGCATGCACTGTGGTAGATTAGCCATCAAATATTGGTAGACAGGAAGTAAGAAACACGAATTGGATATGTAAATAGTTGCCGGCTCGGGCATTCACTAATACAACAAAGCATGTTCCTCGATGAGGAAAGAGATGATGGCTTTTATCATCATGTCATCTTTATTCAAAGCGCAGTATTGCTAGAAGGAATGACCTTTTGCTTAACAATTGCAACAACATTGTATATATGGGGGAACAACACCAGTTGACACACATTGGCCACCTTTGCATCCTGCTTTGATGCAGTCACTGGTGCATTTCTGCAGGCTACGGCATGCAATGCAGGAAGTAAATTCAGAGGCTTTCACACCAACAGCTGTGGCTGCAACCATGAGATATAAGTGAAAACTTATCCCGTAATTTTAAATATTTGAGTCGAGCCATTACTAAAACGCTACAAAGAAATTTTGCAAAGCTGGTCCACGCATATAAATCAAAACTTTTGGATGCTTTTTCCATCATTCCGATGGGTAGTTCTAGCCATCGATAGGAAGAATACATAAATCCATTCAGTCCTATGAACATGTTTATTAAATATAGAAATATAGGAACTCAATCTAAACATGTGCATTCATTGACAGATAATAAGCATGTTTCACTCTATATAGATACATGTTTAGAGTGTATTTACTGGGGCCAAAGAAAAAAAGCATTTGAGAATTTTAACATAGGGCCATCATTGTAAAAGAGATCATCTTTTGCAAAATTCCCATGAATAACAAATGTCTTCCAATCCGCATAAAGTAGAAAGGAAAGGAGTTTCACTAGTCCAGCAATGTTCTAGACAATTTGGCCGATAAAGAAATTTAAAATTCTGAAAAAAACACAGAATATGACTCAAAGTTACTTGTATATGCACGTATATTTTGCTTTGCTATCAATGTGTTGTCATGATATGGTACTTTATTTGCACTATTTGACACTTGCATAGACACAAACAAAGAAAAGGAATGGTTGGTTGGAGGCAGCAAGCGTTAAGACCTATGGGTCCCACCCCTTCTAAGTTATGTTAAAAATAGTAAAATTCATGTTTTTGAAAAAACCACGGATATCCCATTGTAAGCCAAAAGAACTCTTGAATAATCGGTAATTCCTGGTTAATTCTAGTATCGAAAGATAATAAGAGAAATTTGTGAATTTCTGATTCCTTGAAGACGGTGAAGAGTTTTGCTTCAGTACATTTTCTGAATAGTAACTTTTTGTGTAAAGAATCTAAACTCTTAAATTCAGAAGGCTGGAAAGGATATTTTGATTTGTTTCCTAGTTCAACTAGTTAACTAGTTAAGAGAGATTAAATAATTAGTGCTTGAATTTTCTAAAAGATTATTTAATATTATACTAAAAATTATTTTGAAATTTTACTCTAATTTGAAGCTATTAGGATGATCGATCTCTCACAAATGAAGAGATGAAGGAATAAAATGAGAAACATATGAGAAAAAGAAAAGGGATAAAGAGGTAGGGGTGAAAGTGGATTGGATAGTATCCGTATGGATCCATTTTCATATTCAAATTTATCCACATAAATAAAGATTTGAGCATCTTTCTAATATCTACATCCATATTTATATCCATCAAATAAAATTAGTTATGGATATGAATAGATAACTATCAATCCATATCCGAATATATGATTCTATTTGTAATCTTATTTAGTTTTATATAGCACCTATATATTAACTTTTAAGAGAAACATATAATCATATTAATACACTATTAATTTGATTTACGGTCGACTTAATAATATCTTTGATTCTACAATTATAAAGTTTAGATATTCGACTTATATCTATATTTATAATCATATTTTTTTTGCATCCGACTTATGTTCATATTTATTTAAAATAAATATAAATATGAATTTTTGCATCTGACTTATATCCATATTTGTTTAAAATAAATATAGATATGAATTTATTTATGTATCTGTATTTATTAAATAAAATGAATATGGATATGGATATATTGGTAATCCAATCCATATCCATATCTATATTTATTTTATTTAATAAATATGGATATGGACACAAATCAGAAATATGGATATAAATACAGATATAAATCAGATGATTAAACTTTATGACCATAAAGTCAAAGATATTATTAAGTAAATAATAAATCAAGTTAATTATATTGTTATGGTCATTAATTTTTTTTAAAAATTCATAAGTGCTATACAAAATTAAATAAGATTACAAATAGAATAAGATATTCAGATACGAATTGGATAATTATCTATCTATATCCATATCCATTTTTAAAGATATGGATATAGATATTAATTGGATACCTGAATATCTATTCAAATCCAGATAGATTTGGATACAAAAACGAATCTAGATGAATATTATCTAGTCCACTTTTACCCCTAGTCCTAATGGAGGTGGAAGAGAGTCCGGAGAGAAGGGGGAGAGAGAATAAGAGTGAGTGTGGGAGCATTCTCCCATACAGAAGAATTCTCTGATGTCAAAGAACTTTTCCAATTTCCTAATTTGATTTCTCTGAAACAACCATAATTTGAGTAGATCAGTACTTCCCAATTGGGAGTCTTTTTGTTAGATGTCTCCAAAGGGACTTCTAAATTGGGACTCTTATTTGTCATGACAACCCTCAAAAGCTGAAAGAAATCACACCACCAACATCAAGACGTATATCAGATGGACGATTTTGAGAAAAAAATATACATATAAATGGAAGCAAACTTCATAAATAAATCATAAAATGAAACCATCGGCGCTGGACAGAAATTATAAGATAGATATTTTGGAGAAGAAACAAACCTGATGTCATCAGGAAGGCAATCAGCATGACAACAACCGGGAACTTTGCAGCAGTGTATATAATTTTGCCCCCCATCTTTCACCAATTTTCTCTCACGATGTAAATCAAACCGAAATCCAATTCCCCAGTCTTAGACCCCAAAATGATCGGGTTTCGGCTGAGTTTGGATGGAAATATGGTATTTAACAAGTCATTTTGGTACTCTTTTGGATTATTTTATAAATTATTTAATACATAGATTTTAATGCTTCATGAATTGAGACATGTAAAGATGATCATATACAAATTTAAAAAGTTGTAGCTAAATGACACAGGGCATCCAAACAGTAATCCAGCTTAGCATGAGCAATAAATTGTAATAATTATACTGCGATAAAATAATATTAAGAGAACAAGAGTGCTGTGTTTCCACAAGGTGCGGCCCCTATATCTCAAAGAGGAAGGCACAAGGCACCTTCCCAGTTCATGAATAGATGAGACAGGCCTTGATGTAAGGAAGGTATGCTGGCAATGTAAGGAAGATCAATTCTACTATGAAAGAAAAGGAAAAAAAAAGAAAGAAGAAAGCAAAAAAAAAAAAAATTAGGAATAAAAGTAGAAGAAAAACCATGGTCCTATATAAATTTAATACCATATGTACCATTTCATAAACTTTAAACTTGAAAATCTGTCAATGACCAGGGCCGGCCCTGGGGCAGGTCAAATTGGGCGACCGCCCCAGGCCCCAGGCCTAGACCTTGTATTGATGTTCCAATAGGGTGCAAGGATGGTTTTCTACAATATTATAACAAGAAAAATAATTAAATAGATTAATGATGGGTTTTATACACTGCTTAACGAATATATCTATAGAAAATTATTGCACGTAGATTAATTTTTCAATGATAATTAATATTTAAAGTATGTTAATTTTTAATAGAGAAGGTCCCATTTTTTCATTTAGCCCTAGGTCTAAAAAATGTCAGGACCGGCCCTGTCAATGACCTACCGTGTGTGTGTGTATATATATATATATATATATATATATATATATATATATATATATATATATATATATATATATATATGTATGTATGTTAGTTTGTCCTGTATCCCGTATATTATGAGTAAATTCAGAAGATTTGCTTTCGTATCACATACAATATCCCACCATATTACGAATAAATTTAGAATATTTGGTTTCTATTCTATCACATCCAAGAATTTGTAATACCAAATCGCACCATATTATGAGTAAATTTAGAAGATTTACTTTCTCATCTCATCCAAATATCTCTGGTAAATTTTGAAGAATTACTTTATTATCACATCCAAATATTTCTAGTACTAAATCCCAGACTATGTGGAGTAAATTTAGAAGACTTACGTTTTTATCACATCCTAGCGTTTGTGAGGCTATATATACTGAGGTGTCTACCGTGGCTAAGGCCACAAATACCAGAGAGAGCAAAAGACGGCGAGTGATAAATGGGCAAAGAAATAATCAGCCTTCTATCATAAAGCACTTGGTTCCTGTTTTGTTGATTATCTTCGTCACAGCATCAGGTTTGTATCACGTCTAGCACGAGGACTCTATGATTTTTATTCATACTTTCCGTGCCAGCTCTTATTATTCTATTTTATGATTTGTTTTATTTTTTTTAGCTATTAAATGTATCAAACTTCCATTTTTCAAGAAAGCTAAATGATTCAAATTATTGATCAACTAGTTCTCCAAAATATTTTATAATAATTTATAAGGAATTATCTGAGCTATAATATAGATATCTTGTGATGTGTTTCACCTTTTTATTTCAAATTTCTAATCTCTATCCTTGTTTCCATGTATCTAATCTCTGTTACTAAGCCAATTGTCTACAAATATTGTAGAACCACTGAAGCTCCTTTGCGTTTCATGTTTGTGTGCATATGAACATTTCTGTATCATAGATTTATTGAAACCATATCTTTCTTTTTTGTGATAATGGCCCGGTTATAAAGTTTTCAAATGCCTCTCACATCCCCAGCAGATACATGCACTCCAGATTTATTATTAAATAGAGTCAAATCCTTTTTTTTTTTTTTTTATAATGAATGCGTGTTTATCGCGACATACTTTTGTGTTAAATGCAAGGATTTTTTCTTAAATCGAATGGCTGGAGTTGTATAGGGTGAAGCGCAAAAGCATTGAAAAAAAAAGTTGATATTTTGCCGTTTCCGGATAGAAATCTAGTCTAAATCCACAAAAGGTGAAGGAAAAGCAGACCATTTTTGCCATTTTTTCTTTTATTTTGTATTGTTTATAAATTGCCCTGATAGAACAAAAAGGCTTGCTTACATCTCAAGGTTTGCAGTTGGAGCTGTGAACATTAAAAAATCTTCATGGACTTACTGCGTTGGGGCATGTCAAAACTATCTAGACTGCGATAAGGCTTGCAGTGCTCGTGGGTTCTATGGAGGTCAATGTGTAAAACTACCTCTTGGTGGCCAATCTCTAACGTGTTGTTGCTAACGGGAGCAATCGGGAAGGAAACCTAAAGCCCCAGTGATCATGGAGAAAAGTGCTTCATAGTTATTAAATAAGAGAAATCAAGTGTGTCTACTGAACAGAGAATTTGAATAAAAAGACTTGCAGTGATATGCTACAAGACTAGTTCATCTTTTCTTGTCTTCCATCCTAGATTTTGGTAAAGTAAAGAACCTTGTTTCTTTTCCTAAGAAGAATATGCCATGGGAGGTGCATGTGCACCACCAATAGTTTTATGTGTTGAGGGTTTATACAAAAGGCAATAGCCGAGGATATATGAGGTGAGAGACATAAGGGCCTAGGCCTACTCAGGTCTGCTAAACCTGAAAGGGAGCGGCCGTCCCAGCTTCCTTAGTAACCAGGTTCCTCCCTCACTCGAACTTCCTTGCCATTTCACTGGCGAGGGGCCAATCACCTATATGGTAGGTTGTTTAGCGAGAGTATCATAGAGGTTGGAGAGTGATGATGGTGCTTGTTGGTGTACTGTGAGGGCCAACAAAAAAATAATAATAACTGAGGAGGATGCTTCAAATTGAAAAATTCTGCTGTTTTTCTCCCTCCAAATGCTCCAGCAAACCACTATTATGACACATCCAATGGATAACTATTGATTCACTTTAAGATATGCACTTAACCGCATGTTATATAGATAGGAGCTAGTGTTTGGATGGTTAGTGTGTGTGCTCTAGCCTGGATTATTGCCAAACTTGTTGTGCAAATGGACGCAAGAGAAAGATGTGGTTCAAGTTTTATCTGAATTTCTACATAAGACACAACCATCGGACCGTTCCATCTTCTTTCTGTAGGTTTCACCTACTAGTATTATGTTGTTCACTATTAACCACAAGAAAACTTTTGCTTTCTTCGATAGTTAGAGTTTCCACAATCTTGTGAGTAGTAAGGTTATCCCTCCATGCATGAAGATAAGATAGGTGGTCCCGATTTTGAAGCTTCTTCAGTTATCCCATTTCCATTCTATATGATCGTCCTCTATGGTGAGGTTTTGTCCCTCTAGACTCTTAGTTAGCTCTTCCAACTCCTTCTTTCCTTCTGCTGCTTATAGTTCATCCATTGGTTGGTCTACCATCGAGGAAGGCCATGAGAGATATTTGTGGATGATTTAGCAAGTGGTACAGTATTAGGTATAAACAACTTAAAAGATATTTCAAACATCCAAGAGTCATGCCAAAAGGCAATATTCTCCCAATCCCCCACATTCTAGTGTTGCGAAATATGTCCCAAAAGCCAATCGTCAACTTGTTGATGGTTGAGCAACCTTGTATTGTAATTGATTTGTTAATAAATAAAATATATTTTTGTATTTTCATCACAAGTTTTCATCTTCTAATGAACTTCGTTGTTGTGATGAAGTTCTTAGGACTATTTAGGCTCGATAAAGAGAAGATTTATCGATGAGTCCTTCAAACTATTCTCGACCAAATGATAGACTGTTAATAAGGACGACAGTTTCTATCAAGCATAGGTTGCTGTAGGCCATATGGGTTGGTTGTCCTCTTAACCAAAGAGTATGGAGACACTGGTATGGCATACATGTGAGATGTAAGGTATATCGTCATTGAATGTGACCAACTCCAGAGTATTCTGCTGTCGAGAATGTCTCTGATGGGATATAGGTATAAGTGTCCCTTAGACCTGAGATCGCCTCAGTGACTTGCAAGCAATTCACTGTGCTTTGTACTGGACTAACTGAACTTTTAATTCAGTGATGGAAGACTTTTGGGCACAGTCAAGTACTTGTGAAGTCAGAGTGTGATCAAGATGTGATTGACTACTCCAAGAGTTGGAGAAGAATGAGTCACTGTATTTCAATTTAGCAAAACCTTGGCCAGGATAATCCATCAGATGGATTTGATATTTTAAAATATAATGTGGACAACCTGATCAGAATTGACAATTGAACTCTGAGGTGTCCTATGAGCTTTTTGGTCAAGGGGATGAATTATATGGAAACTATATCCGCATGGGTTCTAAGGATGTTGTTCTACACATTTGACCTATCCGACCATCGGGTACCATTGTTAGATGGTCACTTCGATTGGTATAGAAATTTATTTCTGCACTACTAACTTAGATTTGAACCAATGAGGTCACACACATCAGAGTTCACGATCCGATCGGATGGTTGATCAACGATTAAGAATCGTTCAAGGGTTAAACGATCAATACGATTGACATTTAACTTAGTATAAGTGTTGTAGGAGGATCGATTAGCAATTTGATTGCTAATTGGCTTAATTTGATTAAATCAAAAGGCTGAGATTAAGTCTAATTAAATATAATTTAATTAGATTTGGTTTGGGTTTGATTGGATCAAGTTCAATTAGTTTATTGGATAATCCAAGTGCAAGAAAAAACTAGTCCTAGTTCAAATAGGACTTAGGTCAACTTAATTTCTAATTTGATTAAAAAATTAAATCAAATTTAAATCAAATTTAATTTGATTAAATTAGGCTTTTAATTGGATTAAGATCTATTTTAATTAGGTTGATTTGATTTGGTTTGATTGATTTGAGAAACAAATGGAAC